>NW_006239717.1:11700-27920 GCF_000226075.1 Solanum tuberosum
GGGTGGGGGTGGAGGGAGGTAGTTTTATGGACACCTAATAATTTAGTTAAGAAACTCATATAACAATGATAGTTTAGAGAGAATTTTAACTTTTTTGACTATTTTTTTTTATGTACTACTGCTACTTGAAACTCTATGAAAGAGGTTTGAAGCGTGATGTTCACGTGACATATCATATAACTTTAAGGAATGTTTTAGTATATGAGTTAATCATAATTTTAAATTGAAGGGTTCTATAAATCTTTAATAACCTAAATATAAAACTCATGAAATAGTGATAATTTAAAAGTTTTAACCTATTGATTACTCTTCAATTCTCAATTGAAAATTGAGGAGTGAAATTACCAAATAACTTCAAAGATTTAGTTGCTGAAATAAATGAATGATTACATGTGTTGTTCTTACAATTTTATACCAAAAAGATTTATAGAGGTTTTTCAGGCATTACTAATTTATTCCTTAAAGATTTTTTTTCTCGAAATTTTATAAATTTGTTTACGCTTTAAAGGAAAAATAGTTATAAGGATAAAGTGGGAAAAAAATAATTAATTTTATCTTAATTATATAAATTAATAAATAATTTGAGATAACTATGTATAATAAGGTGTACAACTAATATAAAATGAAAAAAATAATTACGTGTATAATGAACCGTGAGACAAACTCTTTTAGCTCAAATATTACGAAAGATTGTGTAATTAATTTTAGATCTTTTATATTTTCAATGTTACCCTAGATAATTATACTTTCTTCAGTTCATTTTAATTGATGTTCTTATTCTTATTATAAATAATCGTTCCAAGATAATTACATTTTAAAAAATTAAGATATAATCAGTTAGTATTTATATTTTTACCCTTACTTATAAATAGAAAGAAAGATTAACATGATAAAACAAATATTAAATTAAAATTAAAGAGTAAATTTATTTAATATTTCTTTTATAAAGATAAACAAAGAAAAACATAAGGAAAATTGAC
Organism: Solanum tuberosum; assembly: GCF_000226075.1. NCBI lineage: Eukaryota > Viridiplantae > Streptophyta > Magnoliopsida > Solanales > Solanaceae > Solanum > Solanum tuberosum. The sequence goes on from NW_006239717.1 coordinate 12,681, forward strand.
CGCAGGAAGTATGACGCAAACTTCACATGCATATGTCTAATTGTTCAATGCATTTATATAAGGGAAAATTATATGTAATAGCAAACTATTAATTCAAATTAAAGGCTATAAATATAGTTTGAGTTAATTGTATCTCATAGCAAACTGTTGCTATTTCACCTCTCTCCTGGTGAATCTCGCTCGCCACTCTCGTTCTCTCTCGCCTCTCTCATTTTTTATACAAACGCAAGTGTATAAAGTGCGTTTGTGTTTGTATAAAGCGAGAGAAAATTGTATATATACATATATTTTCGTTCCCCTCTCTCCCCTCTCCCAGATCTCACTCACCACTCTCCCAGATCTCGCTCGCTCACTCACTCACCTCTCTCACTTTATACAATTGATCTTTTTGTATATGTATACCAAAGCAGATTATACAACTGCTTTCTTTTGTATATGTATAGCAAAATATACTTTTCGTTCCCAGATCTCGCCTCTCTCACTTTATACAAAAACGCAAATGTATAAAATGCGTGAAAATTGTATATATACATATATTTTCGTTCCCAGATCTCGCCTCTCTCACTTTATACAAAAACGCAAATGTATAAAATGCGTGAAAATTGTATATATACATATATTTTCGTCCCCCTCTCTCCCCTCTCCCAGATCTCGCTCGCTCACTCGTCTCTCTCACTTTATACAATTGATCTTTTTGTATATGTATACCAAAGCAGATTATACAACTGCTTTCTTTTGTATATGTATAGCGAAATATACATATTTATGTTTGCTATGGAGCGCAATTATGCAAACTTTGTTATAGCATACAAATATGAATTTTGTGTTTGCTATATGTGAAAGTTGCTCTTTATATAAGACGTATGTGCACATTACGCCAAAATGGTATCACATTCATCTTATATTAGTTGATTATTTTATTAAAAATAATTGTCTTATATTAGTTGTCCATCTTATTAAATTAAAAAAGTATCAATTAAATTTTTCCAATATTACTCTTGCAATTAATTCTTTTTGAAAGTGTTTATATTTGTTTGTAAAATTCTCCAGAAGTTTTTTAAGGGGGTGAATTTAAAATTATCTTTTTATTTATGATTTTTACTATATGTATTAAAAAAAGTAGATTTTACACAAATTTCATGATGTTAAAAGCTAATTACATCATATCATTACTCTTTTACAAATTACAAAATTCCCTTAAATTTGGTAGAATTCAAATACATCTCAAAAGCGTCATGATACATTGCGTCCCAATTTCGGATACATCCTTCAACGTCCTGATACATCGCGTCTTTGTTTTGAATACATCACTCAGCATCTTGCTACGTCGCGTACGTCCCGATACATCGCGTAAAGAGATGTATCCAATCGATACATCAGGTATAGGGATGTATCCAATCAAAACATAGTGTAAAGCGATGTATCAGACTGATACATCGCGTAAAGTAATATCCCGATACATTGCATACGTCTCGATACATCGTAAAGTGATGTATCCGATTGATATATCGCGTAAAGTGATGTATCCGACCGATACATCACGTAAAGTGATATATCTAACTGATATATGGTGTAAAGTAGGAATTTTTATAATTTTTTTCAAATGATAAGAAATTTTAGAGAATATAATAAAATAAGTTGTTCATTTAAATAGTTTTTTTTCAAAAAAATATATTAAAATAGTATCTGACAAGTTGAGACAATAAGGCTGCCACATTCAACAGTGTGTATGTGTAAAACAGATGGCTAATTGAATGTGGTCCGTGTGTTCATACAACTTGATGGGATTGAAATTAATGAGAGGATCTAAGTGAGTCCAAGACTATATAATTGATTATGATGGATTTGAATGTGAGGATCTAAATCATTATTCATTCTACATTATTATCCCTTTTAAGGTTTTGGTCATGTTTTTTTCTTCCACTTTCTTGCTCTTGTTTCTATGTGGATTTGCTAGAATCTTTGAACATGTGACTTTGTGGTGGAGAATAAGATAGTTTTCTATCCAAATTGGTCCCATTCCTAAGTAAATGAGAGACATATTGGACACTAGCACCCCACAAGTGAACAATAATTTCATGTCTATCTTGTATAAGTCTAAAAAATGAGGTGGGGGGATTTATTTAGTTGGGTCAGAATTTAAAATTGGATTAGTAATAAAATGTTACATGTAATTTAAATGATGTTTTTCTTTAATATAGTGTTGACCGTTAGTCAAATGGATCAACTGAGAGAAATTCTGAATAACATAAGAGATTCTCCACACAAATAAATGATCCACCAAGTTCAAATTGATACAGGTAAATCAGACCAATACTTATCAACCAACAATAACAAATCGCTTTGATTACGTAGTTTGATCAACAGGTACCAGACAAGCCGCCTTCCTAACATCTACGGATAGGTAGGCCATACTCTATGGGGTCGAGGGATGCTATTTGTATTTATTTATTTATTTGGCGAATCTTGATTGAAAGAATTTCGTTGTTAAGTGAATAGAAAATGAAATTATATGAGTACTTTTAGTAAAATGAGTAGATGTATAGCATATTTAAACCTTTTAACGATAGTATAAATTTTTTTGTTGATCTTTTTTCTATTTTGTGAGTCTAGAACAATATCTTAACTAGAATTAGGGGTGTACATGGTCGGGTTGGTTCGGATTTTTCAAATATCAAATCAAATCATTTGTGTCGGATTTTTGAATTTATAAACCAAACCAAATCAATAAAACTCGTATTTTTTAACCTCGGGTTTTTTCAAATTTTTTTGGGTTTTTTGGATTTTCGGGTTTTTTCAGGTTTTTCCGGTAAAGTATTCGTACAACATATAATTTATTTGTACTTCAAATATTTCTTTAGTCCTACCAAAATACAACTATCTAAGTGTTTCTTAAGAAAATAACACAAAATATGATATGATTAATGACACTAAGATATCCAAAAAAATAAATAATGAAATCGCGTAAAACAAATATTGCATTTTAATGAGTATTATCAGTTACATGACTAAATATTAAAGAAAATTAAAATTAGATTATGTATTTTAATTGTCTTAACCTATGTAAAACTAAAGAACAAATATCCATTATTATTGTCATTCTTAGTGTTGAATTGATTTTCTTTTTGCATTAGTATTAATTTGATTTTGATTTAAGCTTTATTATAATTACAAATATCTATGGACTATAATCTTTATTGGGTCATTAAGAATTCTATGTTTCAAACGTGAAATAATATATTAAAAGATAAAAACTATGAAAAAGTAGAAGAAATATTTAAAAATTATATCAAATTAAATATTTTTACGTATAAAATAAAATTTTAAAATTATATATATAATGTCGGGTTGGTATGATCGCGGGTTGGTTTCTTTTAGTTGAAATCAAACCAACCTAAATATAATCGGGTTTTTTTTTTCCAATACCAAACCAAGTCAAACCAAACCACTAGTCAAATTATTTTTTCGATTTAACTCAATTTGTGGTTTGATTCGGTTTTGTACACCCCTAACTAGAATGATAGTGAAGACATTCTAAAAGTAGAACTTAACTTGAAAAGAATAAATTTTAAAAAAATGGAATAAAATGAAGCATGAGTAGAAAATTGCAATAGTCGAAGGCAGAGCTCTTAGCAGTCAAAAGACCAAACAATATTTGGAAAACATTTTCCAAACACACTCTAATTTTCTGTAAAAATAATATTGAGTATAGTGTATCAGTAATATTACTAACATTTGTTATGTTTGCATTAGTTATGTTGAGATTATATCTTATGCGGTATTTGACTTGATATATTTAAAAACATGCATTGTATAATTTCTAAAAAAAATTATTTTTAACAAAACCCTCCATACATATAGTGGAAAAGATGTAGAAAAGATTATACAGGGCAGTTATATTTTTAACCATGCTAATGCATGCATTAAAATTTCTTGCATTGTTAATATCATAATTTCTCGTGTATCAATTATACATAACATAGTATCAAATAGACTGTATAACAAAAAATAAGTTTAAAAAATGTACCAAATAAAATATTAATAATACAAAAAACTAATACATATATTATTTTTTCTAATACATTCTACCAACGACCCCTAAATGGTAAAAGAAAAGAACTATGGAACTATGACATTAGTTGAGACTTATATCTAAGTGGAGATTCGAAAGGTTGGAATTTATGCCCTAGTACTTGGATTCTATTAATACGCCTCGATGCATTTTTAGTATGTCTCGCTCCGAAACTCGTTTTAAAAAATGCTTTTTAAAAGGCTGCAAGTGGCTATCATTTTTTCTAAATATTGTACTAACGACTAACAAAGGAATCAGTCAGCATTTTCCATGCAATCGAATCATAAACAGTGGGGTTGAATTTTTGAACAAAGTAAACCTTGCATGTCCTTTTCAATCAAGGTCTCACATGTTGGTCAACTCAACATCTTAAGAAGAAGAATATTTCTTGTTGGAATATATGTACTGACCTTGAACTTGCTATTAAAATTAAATAGCCATCATACATAAGCAATCATTCTAACTTGAACTAATCCGACAAGTAAGCACTCAAACTTTGAGAACACACAGTAACACAACTAGAAATTTTAACTTGGTCTCAGCTAGCAATTACTAACACTCCAACAAATCCTATTGTGTCTCGTGGACACGCGACTCCGACTGACATTTAAATTTTGAAGGTGTCTAGATGATCATGTTGTAAATTAGAGTGTTCAGCTGACATAGTAGAGAGGAGTCGAGGTGTCTAGCATGTGCACTCCTAGAGTAAGAGTGATTACTTGTCAGGGCAGGTTCAAAGTTTTTTTTTTTTTTTTTTTTTTTATGTATCATGTCTATCAGAGACAACCTCTCTTACCTTACTTCTGAGGTAGAGGTCAGATCTACGTATACTCTACCCTCCCCGAACTCCACTCTGCGGGAATACACTAAGTATGTTGTTGTTGTTGTTAACCTCGATTGGAACATGACCGAGGTTTTACGGCTTACCCTAAGTTTGATATTAAACTAGGAGTTACTTACAAATCACAATAAAAGCAAAGAGGATCACGCAAGCATAGCAGTTAAAGGGAGAAAATGCATCTCCTGCTGTACATTTGCTTAGTATAAACTTTACAAGTTTGCAATGGAAATAAAAGTTTTGGCCTATGACTAAGAACATCTATGCTAAGCACTAGCAGAAACTAGCAGCAGAGGCCCCTACCTATCTCTATGAACTTCTATTTCAAACTTTACATGTTAGTTAAGTTTGAAATAGAAATAAAGTTAGGAATATGACTTTGTCAATCCCAAGTTGTAGAGAAATTTCTCTGATCTTGATCTTAATATGTTACCTAAAGAGAACCTGGAAGTTTGCTGTGGAGGTGCGCCCGAGTAGAGATCATCCGTGACTTGAAGAATGGTTACACCTATTTCTTTCCGGACAGCCTCGATGGTTTCATTTTTAACTGGACCACCTGATGTATCAGTCACGTAAAAGGCGTTAACAGCTTGTGTGCCCCTTGTCATGACCTCTGCACGGGAAACAGAAAGACCGTACTCCCTAAATATTCGAGTTACATCAGATAGAAGCCCAATTCTGTCATCTCCACATAATTCCAGTCTTATTCCCTGCATATTATGGACACAAGAAAGAACATAAGTTTAAAAATGTGTGGAGTTTGAGTACTTAATTTGCATTCGGATCATGAGTTTGTACCGTTGAAGTTCTCCTCTTGATAGCAGCCTCCAAGCAGTGAATTACACGTTGCCTCTCCGCTTCAGAACTAATGGGGTACCCATCCATATGCCTAATGTAATATTCCTAACCAAAAACAAAAGCAAGCAACAGGAACACAGTTTAACAAAGAGAGAAAAATTACAACTCTTTCTTTAGTCTTTAGATTACAAATGGTAAAATTTCCAATAATGAACTTTTAAAATGCTGTTTCAGAAAATAAAAGTTCATCTTGCAGTTTTTGCAAAGAAAGGTCTCAGCAGGTTCATGTACGATAAAGTGGAAAAAAATGATTTAGGAAATTTTCAAGCATTTAAAAGACTACCTGATAAGCATCAGGTCCTTCAGCAATGATGGTAGCATGATACACTACAAACTGCATATCAGTTAATGTGCACACTGCATCGAAGAGCAGCTTAGGACGGTCTGGACATCTCAAAGTCACAACGGTGTACCCTTTATCTGCACACCTTTCCACAGTTACCAGAGGCTTCCTATTGTCAACCGATACACAATCTGTATCATCTTTATCATAATCACGATCAGCATACATCATCTGATGTAGCCTCCTTCCGGTATGAGTGGAGCCAACAGAAACTGCTGTATTGGCACCCCACAAATCTCTGTCTCCTTTTAAAACATACAACATCAGTTGCCTGATATTGGCAAGCCTCTCAGGATCAGTTATTGCCAATCTGCTTTCTTCATCGGTTATGTAAACAACTGATGCCATTCTTGAATTGTGAGTCCAGACTTCTGATGCTACAACATTACACTTATGGTCTGCAAGAACAGCAAAGATCTCTGAAAGCAATCCTGGTCTGTCTCGCCCCGTCAGTTCAATGGTTGTGTGTTCTGCAGCAGATTGAACACCCACAGATCTTTCCAAAGACCGGAAGCTGCGGCTCCCCCTCTGTCCCAGTGACTGCAACACAATAAAATATTTGAGCTTTAATGTTTACTCAATCTCACACTATAACATTATCTGTATTAAGTAAAAAATATATTGTTTCATCTTCTTTAACTCAAGTGATATCCACTTCCTACTCAGTCTCCTCCGAGGCTGACAACTAACGAAATTAAGTATGTCAGTGTGCATACTGACCATGAGTGAAGTAGGGGACAGAAGATCCGAACCCCCTTTCTTGGAGCATTATACAATTGTCAAAATTATTTTTAATGCATATAAAGTAGATGTTGAATTTCTTCGTGTGTTTACTTGTTTATATTTTGAATCCACCCTTAGTGAAAACTGATACCAAACTTAAAGAGTGTTATACTAAAACAGACTGATGATTGAAAAACTTCTAAAAAGGGGCAAACAATGGCTGCCTGAATAATCAATCAATCAAGTACGTCTCAATACGGAATTAGATGTACCTGCTGAATGCGGTCAGCGACATTATCTTCAGAGAGCTTTTTCCCATATCGATCAGTAACATGAAACACTGAAACAAGGGAAAGAACAATTAAAACAAACACTACTGGAAAAAAAAAAAAAACAGGAATTAACAGCAGACAGATTCTGTAGCTAAACAAAAAAATCCGTTGTAATCCTATTTAACAACGGATTATCAAAAAGCTATGTTAGCTACAAGCAATTCAACAATGGATTAGCAACGAAGTTCATAACTAATTCCAGTTTTTTTGTAGTGTATAAAGGGTATACAACAACAACAACAAGATATCCTGTGTAATCCCACAAGTGGGGTCTGGAGGACCTTACCCCTACCTCGAAAGGTAGAGAGATTGTTTCCGATAAACCGATCAGCTCATAGAGTGTAAAGGGTGTACTAAACAAATTGAAAAAACCTAAGAAAAATCAAGAAACTCACCATCCATAAACCATTCCCCATCAGAAGATATATAAGCTCTTTTGATTATAAGGTTCAAATCAGAAAGAACCTGAACCACTTCCAACAAGCTTCCTCTTTTATTAGCACTATCAACCTGCAAAATTCCAATCATTTTTATATCCCAATTCTTCAAAAATCAAAGAGCACCAAGAGTAAAACTAATTAAATCCATTTCACTCAGACAGAAAAACACATCCATACCTTGATCAAAGTTGTTTTCTTGTCAGATGTGTTATCAACAGTAACCCTATAAACACCACATCATCAAAATTAACAATTGAATCAGCACAAAAATGCAAAATTTTCAATTTACAAATAATCTTGATTACAAAAGTAGCAATCTTGATAACAAATGAACGACATGGGGGTGAGGGGGAGAGTGTCTATCTACCCTTTTAGCTTCAAATTTTGACTCCACCTCGAATTAATCAACACACCATGTAACAAAAATGCAAAATTTTCAATTTACAAATAATCTTGATTACAAAAGTAGCAATCTTGATGACAAATGAACACATGGGGGTGGAGGGGGAGAGTGTCTATCTACCCTTTTAGCTTCAAATTCTGACTCCACCTCGAATTAATCAACACACCATGTAACAAAAATGCAAAATTTTCAATTTACAAACAATCTTGATTACAAAAGTAGCAATCTTGATGACAAATGAACACATGGGGGTGGAGGGGGAGAATGTCTGTCTACCCTTTTAGCTTCAAATTCTGCCTACGCCTCGAATTAATCAACACACCATATAGCAAAAATGCAAAAATGCAAAATTTTCAATTTACAAACAATCTTGATTACAAAAATAGCAATCTTGATGACAAATGAACACATTGGGGTGAAGGGGGAGATTGTCTGTCTACCCTTTTAGCTTCAAATTCTGACTCCACCTCCAATTAATCAACACACCATGTAGCAAAAAATGCAAAATTTTCAATTTACAAACAATCTTGATTACAAAAGTAGCAATCTTGATAACAAATGAACACATGGGAGTGTCTATCTACCCCTTTTTAGCTTCAAATTCTGACTCCGCCTCGAATTAATCAACACACCATTTTATACAAAGGGTAAAAAAAAAAGTACCTTGGGGGGTTCATTCGAAGGACAAGTTTCTTGAATTCATCATCAGAGAAAGAAGGAGACCAGTAATCCATTTTGAATGGATCAAAAATTCTTCTGTACTGTTTTCTGGTTTTTTTTCTGCTCTCAAGAGAGCTTTTATTTTTGTGTGTCACTTGTGTGTGTATCTGAGTCAGTAAGACAGAAAGGATGTGAGGTGTTGCTGGCGTTAGTTTTATATACAAAAAAAAAAATGGGTGACTAGATTGATGCCTCTTGACCTTTGCCAAGAGTTTCTTTGGGACGTTACAAATACAATTTTACATAAAAGGAGATGATATGGTCACTGGCAACTTGGTCAGGGTTCATATGGGACCCTCTCTATCACAAAACAGCCGTCCACCCTGCACTTTGGGAAAAAATAAAAACTTTTTAGAATAAATTAGTGAATAGAAAACATGTGTCATTTAGTTATGATATTAGGGCTCGTTTGATTTGCGGATAAAGTTATTTTGAATTTAGGTTAATTTATTTAATTAAGAGATGGGATAAAATAATGTATGGTTTTATATTTTGTTTAATTGATGATATAAATTTATCTCAAATTATTTATTGGAAGAAGTCGTGAAAACTTCGATTGTTCTGAAGTTTATGAAAGGCGAGGCTAGATCATGAAAGAAAAAAGTGTTAGGTTTCATCTCACATCCCAATATAGTGTGGCTGATCTTCTGAATTACACAAATCCTTCAAACATTTAGGTGGTCGCGTATGTGAGTGGAGAGAGGGTTCTGCTAGCTCCTTCCGCGGGTTATTCTCTATAGAAGCTGACGATTGATCTTGAAATAAACTTATAATTTTTAGGTTATTTTATTCTACTTAAGGGATGTGATAAAATAATATTTAATTTTATATTTTATTTGGTTAAAGGTATAAATTTATTCGAGATCCCTTTTCGGACGGAGCTATGAAAATTTTTATCGTTCTGAACTTTACAAAAGGAGGCTAGACCATGAAAGAAAAAAGAGTTAGGTTTCAACTGATACTCTAACATGACGTGGTTGATCTTCTGAATTGTGTAGATCCTTCAAACATTCAGGTGGTAGTGTATGTGAGCGTAGAGAGACTTTAATTTTACTAGCTCCTTTCGCAAGTTATTCTCTCCCGAAGCTGGTGATTTTTGAAATAAAACTTATACCTTCAATCAAATAAAGTATAAATCTAATTACAAATTTAATCTTATGATATATATTTCACCTTATCCATGAACCAAACAACCCCTTAGAGTTTACGCAAGGGTAGATCCATAGTATTAGTTATGGCCTGTTTACATAAGTTCGTAAAAAAAAATTCTAAATTTTATATTTGCATTAAGAAATTTATTAAATGTATAAGAATATTTAACTTGAAACCGTTTGTTGGTTCCGTTATTACTCTACGTTAACATGAGATTGTTGTAGCTGCCCATAAACTCAAATTCTAGGTCTCCCTTTGAGTTCACATTATAATTTAAGTTATATATATATATAAAGTTGAAGCAGAAATATATACTGTGAGTATAATAAAAAGTTTTACATCATTAGATCCCTTTTCGAAAGGAGCCATGAAAGTTTTTATCGTTCTGAACTTTACGAAAGAAGGCTAGCTCAAGATAGAAGAAAGAGTTAGATTTTAACAAATACCCCAAAATATAATAGTGCAACTAATCTAATTTGGACTACGTAAATCCTTTAAACATTCGGGTGGTCATGCATGCATGCGAGTGTAGAGAGAATTATGTTCGTTCCTGAGTTCATGTACATGTTAGAGTTTACGTTATACACAACATGCTAGAGTTTAGTTTATGTTATACGCAAATTTTGAGTTCATGTTAGAGTTTACGTTATACACAACATGAGTATAATAAGAAGTTTACGTTATAAATTAGATACTTTTCTGAAAGCAATCATGAAAGCTTGTATCATTTTGAACTTTACGAAAAGAGGCTAGACCAAGACAAGAAAAATAAGTTGGGCTTCATTTGATGCCCCAACATAGTGCAACTGATTTTTCAAAATTCGCAAATCCTTCAAACATTCGGATGGTCATGCATGAATGCAAGTGTAGAGAGAGTTCTATTAGCTCCCTGTGGGGCTTATTCTCCCTCGAAGCTAGCAGTTAATAGAGATCCCAATTACTAAGATAAATGTATTCCTTCAACCAAATAAAGTATAAATTTAATCACAAACTTAACTTTGCGATACTCCACTTTATATACGAACCAAATGACCCCCCCTCAGAGTTTATGCAAGGTTGATCTATAGTATTAGTTATGGACTTATGTTAATTCATAATTTTATCTAAATTTTATACTTGCATTAAGAAATTCACTAAATGTCTAAAAATATTTAACTTAGGATCATTCGTTGATCCGTTTATTATTGTATATTAGCTTTAAATTATTATAAATGCCCATACACTTTAAAATTTCATCGTAGTTTACGTTAGAATTTAGATTGTATACAATGTGAGTATGATAAAAGTTTTTACATAATTTAGAGAGAGTTTAGATATTCCACCTTTATCCACGAACCAAATGACCCCTTGGAGCTTACACAAGGGAAGATCTATAGTATTAGCTAAAAAAATTATTTGTATTAGTACATTTGAGTCTCTCTCTGAGTTTACGTTAGAGTTTAAGTTATATGCATCGTGAATGTAATATTCTTTTTTACATTTATTAAATTATATTTATTTGTTAAGAAAATAATCTGTTTTATTTTTAAAATTTCAAAAAAAAAATTAAGATATCTTAAAATAATCGGGCAATACAATTTTAGTTACAGAATATATAACTTAAAAGTTAAATTAGTTAATTATAAAAATAAAAAAGGTCAAATAACTTTGTTAAAACACGAACACGTATTTGTCGTCTGCATTTGTAACTTATTGATCATTATTTCACTATTTTAAAAAAAGGCGCATTACTTTAAGCACGTTTAAAACGTAATTGTTTAAATAATGATTTAATAAAGATATCTTAGTGTTCAAATTTTATAATTAATTACTATTTAAGGCCCACTTACAGAGTCAAAAAAAAAATCAGTTGTATCTAACTAACTTCAACATTCATTGGATATGAATGAAATTTATAATTTTTTACCACATAAGGCAGTGTGCTCATTTTTGTCTTCCCATCTTTTTGTTCTTTCTGTTAGCAATAAATTGTCGAGTGTTTAGTCAAATTAATTTAATTTCTTATAATAAAGAAATTAAGTGAAACAAGAATATACATTTATTAATTATGATTAAGTGATAACTATGTATTTGAATAATTGTTATGTATTTATTAATTTAGTATAAATATTCGGTGCAAATAAATTTAATGTTACCATGGTCATTTGTTGACTAAAACTAATTTCATTTAATATGATACATGGACGAATACATGGACGAACTGTGTATTTAAATGCATGTCATGTATTTATTAGTTTGATATAAATATTTAGTTCGGGTAAATTTAATGTAACTATTGTTGTTTCTTTACCAAAACTAGTTTCATTTTAGGAAAAAAGCTTTTAATTTATTTCATCGAACTTTGAGAAAATGTTCATCTATGTGTTAAAAGTTTGACGTATCTCTGTCATTTTCTTTTGAAAAATGACTTATCCATCTCATTATTAGTTAACTGAAAACTCATTCAATTTTGCAAAACCATTTTGTTCACGTGGGAAATGATGATTCGACAATGTCATATTATAAACCCACTAATTTTCGCAAATACACGTAACTTTTAAATTTTTCTGTGTTGTATTTAAATATTTTCTCAAACAAACTTAATAAGACATAATAAAATTTTAAAAGTTAAAAATATATAACACTTTTAAAATAATATTATTATTAATACACATAACTTTTTCGAGTGGATTTATAATTTGGGTGTTAAAAATGTTCAAATTAATTTTAAAAATTTGGCTGATTTTAAATTTAATACATAAATAAATAATAATTGTCATTGTTCGCCACATAGATAAAATGATTTTGCAAAACCAAATGGGTTTTCAGTTAACTTATAACAGCATCGATTAGCCTTTTCTCAAATTGAAATGGTATAGATGAGCCAAACTTTTAATGAATGAAATACTTTATTTTAAAAAAAATTTATTTATATTTATAAGTTCTAAGAACTATTTAAAATACCAATATATTTGTATTATCATTTTATAATGAACATGTTTCGTGAAAAATCATGACAACAAACACAGTTAATATGAATATGAAACAAGAGAAATAAAATAAAAGAAAAATACCATTGGTTCGTATATGAAAAATTACTATTACCAGTAATTAGAAGTGATTTCAGAGAGTAAGTTCAAATAAAAACTATATAAAATATGTATATAACTGCATAAATTTTGTATAACGAACTAGGACTGAAATTCAACTATAAATGATGGATATTTTTACAAAATACAAATATTTGGGGTACATAATTTTTAAATTTATAAAAGCTTACGAATAAAGATTTTAGCCCAATACTATTTTTTTTCTAATATTTAAAATTCAAGATTTTTTGCCAAAAATATTTGTCAAATAATGACAAGTTATATGATCAAATAACATTTATCAAGTTTTTGTTTCAAATATTTTTTTAGAATATCTTGACCAAATGAGTCCTATATATTTCTTTAAGAGTCGGCATAAGAAAAATATGTATATGATATTTTTATATTTAAAAATAATTCAATTTTAAATTTCATATATTTTATTATAAATCTCATGATAACAATTATTTAAATTTCAAATTTCAAATTTATATTTCTTGCTTAAATAATGTTCTATTAGTCATAAGATTATGGATATCAAAATTAGTTTAAAATTCACATGATATGAATAACTCGTCCAAAATTTACCGTGTGAGTAAGTGACATAATCAAGTCTAACTCAATGAGTTAACCCTAATATGCTAGTTGAGATTAGGAAATGACAATGAAGCGAAACAATACGGGACAAATTTTATGTTGTGCATGGTAGTATTTTGAATCGTATCCTAATTAAGAAAATATAACGTAAACATTATATTCGAATATAAATATTAATAATCAATTTTACAGTACAAACATGTGACCTAATAATCACGTGATAACAACTTTATCGCAACTATAAAACTAGATAATTTCGTTTCTTGTGATCTAACTTGCAACAAAAAGTTTTTGAGTGGTCCTTCTGAAAAAAAAATTGACCTAACTTATATTGTCTTGAATAAATGACAAATTTAGGTTATGAACAGTCCAATTTTGAACCGTTCATATTTTAATACCTCCAAACAATAATACTAGTACTCGACAATAAAGTTAATATGCTTTCAGCTTTAATTCAGCAAAAGTAAAATAAATAAATACAAATATAATACTGTTTTTATCTTTGATTCTGAAAATCTAGCAAAGATTTTAGCTAAGGGCTTTTTCAGAGATTTTGTTGGCTTTTAAATTGTAGGCTAGCTAGCTAGCTAGTGTTTATATTTATTAGCATTATTATTTTTATAAAAGTATCATATGTATAGTTGTGTCCAATTTAATATGATTATTGTTTGGTGTTTATGTATTATAAAAAAATAATCTATGTATTATAATAATCTAATAAAGCGCATGTGAATTAACTAAGGTTTATGAGCTTGATCAGGGCGTTTAATTCATTTATTGAAATGTAGGGTGTTTTTAATACTAATTATAATTCATGGATGAAAGTAATAATTTAACTAGTTTATATGGATTGCATATTACCTAATAAGTTCAATTGGACTGCGCGTGAATACATGTTATTAAAATCTGTGAATTTGAATGCACTCTTAAATTCATTTATCCAAGCATAGGGGTGTTTTTAGAAATTTGGGATATAAATCATATTTATTAAAAATAAATTCAAATTTAATTTATTTTTTTTTGTAAGAAGTATATGATCAAACACAACTCTAAATCCTTCATTTCTCATAAATAAATAAATACTTCAAATAGTTCATATATGTTTCAAAGACTTAATTCTATTTTAGAATTTTTAAATAAAGTGAGTATTTTTTTTAATTTCATGGCAAACGTCCACCAAGAGTGTGTTTGGTATGAATGAAAATATTTTGCAGAAAATATTTTCTTATTTTCCCATGTTTGGTTGGCTTAAATGTTTTCCAAATCAATTCATTTTTCTCAAATTTAAGGAAATGACTTCCCTTCAAAAATTAAGGAAATATTTTCCAAAACTCTACTTCATCCTTCAATATTATTTTCTTACCCTACCCCGTACCCGTAATCGACCCTCCCCATCAAAAAAGAAAAATTCAATTCAAATATTTTTTTATCCCTACCCCAAACCACTCCCTCCCCAAAACAAACAAAAAAATATATATATATCTTTTAATTTTTTTTTAAAAATTTCTTTTACCTCACCCAACCCCTATCACCCCTACCCCCACAAAAAAAATATTTTGAAGAAATATTTCATATTTTTAAAATTTCATTTTTTACCCCATCCAATACCCTGGCACCCTCACTCATCAATTTTTTTTTAAAAAAATATTATTTGTGAAAAATATTTCAAATTTAAAATAATTTATTTTTTACGC
>NW_006239717.1:28261-29568 GCF_000226075.1 Solanum tuberosum
GGCAACCCTCGTCAATTTTTTTCTTAAGAAAATTATTTAGAAATTTTTTTCAATTTTTTAAAAAATTGTTGTTGAAAAATATTTTATAAAAAAAAATCAATTTTTCACGCCATCCCTACCCCTACCCTAGCCATCCCCAACCACCACCCTCCGTCAATTTTTTAAAAAAAATAATATTTTTGAAAAATAATTAAAATTTTATAATTTCATTTTTTACGTCACCGGGTCAGAAACTATTTTCTAACGAGTATTTTCTAGTCTCAAGCCAAAAATAAAATATATTTTCTGAATAATATTTTTCAATCACCAACCAAACATTAAAAAATATTATCAAGAAAATGTTTTCTATTCACCAACCAAACATGAGAAAATAAATTAAAAATCCACTTGGTTTCTAAGAAAATATTTTCCTTCCCGCCAAACACACCTCAAAATTTATAAAGATTTTCCTTATCTCCAAGTCCCTAGCTAGGGGTGGCTGCTGGAGAGGAGCAAGGTTTTTTTTTTTCGGTTAAAAATTATTCGTGCCGTGTATTTGTATCAAATCATCAATTAATATAATTTATCACGATTAAATAATTTAATGAGTAAAAATACATATTAATTATTAATGAAGAATTAATCTCAATAATTGTTCATTCGACCACTTAAATAATCAAAAGTAGTTAGCAGATGTATAATATATGTATAATTTAATATAATATAAATATAATATGTACTACTATATATTAATCAATAATATAATTATTTTAAAAAAATTAAACAGTGAATTCAATGATTAATTGTGAAAGCTATCCTTTAATTAATTATGATTTATATTGAGCTCTTTATTCAGGTATGTATATAATGATTTGGTGTAAAGACTCGAAATAAATAAGTTTTAAACATTTTTTAATTTATTACTCACACTGCTATTTGTCATAAAACTTACTTGCACTGTTATTATACCAAATCAATAAATGTATATTCTGTGCTTGCAAACACATATTGTTTTCACTTAATCATGATTATTAGAATAATTATCATCTTATTGAATCACTTCACAATGATGATAAATATTCTGTGCGAGTATTTTTTTTTTTTTAAATCATATTTCGAATACTTACATAGATTTGGAAATTATAATATTTTATACAAAATACAACTAAAAGGTAAACAATTCTATAATTATGTACTTTATGTATAAGAAATAATAATTGACCAAATTATTGCATAATAATTCTTACATAATTAATTACAATAAGACAATTAATGACTAAATCAAGAATACGGAAGATATGTTGTGCTAGCACGTACTCTCTACAGTT
>NW_006239717.1:29621-42659 GCF_000226075.1 Solanum tuberosum
TATATATATATATATATATATATTATGATATTTCAAATTTATTATATGTTCACATAATTTATTATATATAAAATTATTTTTCTTCCTTCATTCATAGAGGCCTCACTTCTCATACATTTAAAATATGAAGTTGAGTGATGAAAGAATCTAGAATATATGATTAATGAAAAAAAAATATTATTGAATCAAACGATCTAATTTATAATTAAATGAATAAATGGTTGGAAATTCGTGTGAGAGTTGGTTTGACTTTCCTAGTTAGTAATTACTTGGCATATGTGTAGGACTACTTGGGGTATAATCATGCAATGTGAAATTAAGATTTTAAGTTTAAACTTGTTTTTTCTTTTAAAGAATATAGTTTCTTGTTTTAGAAAAAATAAATGGCTTACGAAAAATGAAAAGAAATCTAGTTTAATCTACATTCATCTCAAAAGTAAGTTGTTTATTATAGTTATTTTTAGGGAAATTTGTATATAATAGCAAATTATTAATTCAAATTAAATGCTACAAACATAGTTTGATTTAATTGTACCCCATAACAAACTGTTGTTATTTCGTCTCTCTCCTGGTGAATTTCGCTCTCCACTCTCGTTCTCTCCCTCCCCTCTCTCGCTTTTTATACAAACGCAAATGTATATAAAGCTAGAGAAAATTGTATATATACATATATTTTCGTTCCCCTCTCCCAGATCTCGCTCGCCACTCTACCAGATCTCGCTCGCTAGTCTCTCCCTCGCCTCTCTCGCTTATACAAACAGAAATGTATAAATTGTGTTTTTGTTTGTATAAAGCGATAGAAAATTGTATATACACATGCAAATACATATATTTTCGTCCTATACACTTATAATTATACAATACAAATATTTCCCTGCCCAGTTCTCTTTTGCCTTTCTCTCTTTCTCGCTTTATACAAACACAAATTATACAATTGATCTTTTGTATATGTATACCGAAACAAAAACAGATTATATACAACTGCTTTCTTTTATATATGTATAGCGAAATATACATATTTATGATTTCTATGGAGCGCAATTATGCAAACTATAGCTATAGCATATAAATATGGTTTTTTGTGTTTGCTATATGTGAAAGTTGCTCATATTTTTATACCAATATTGACTTAAGCCGTTGAAATGTTGATAATTAGAGCTAGATTAGAAATAGGCTAAAACACTCGAATATACATATTTAGGGATTCGACAATAAAGACCTGACAATCAATTGTTCTTTTCGTTATATCATCAAAGGTTTTTATTGAAAAATGAATTATTTATATATAATAAATAAATTTTGTTAGTATTAATACAAAATCTAAAATAAAATTAATAAGTTTTGCCGAACTCGTAAACCGCATGCTACTATTGCCACGAAAATTTTTTAACAACTCATAAAGATTCATTTAACCAAATTCTTATAGCCCAAAATGGAAAAATTCATATTCTATATTGCACCTATTTGCCCAATGGAATCAGATTCCCATGTGACTTTCCCTATACTATAGACTATGGTCTATGAATATGAAGTACTAGATGAGTACAATATCCTGTTGAGAGCGTTATTTTCAAAATAAAATGTTGTCTTCGAAATGAATTTTATAACGTGTAATTCTAATATAATTGAATTTTAATATAACTATCGAATAAAAATAGAAAGAGCACAATAATATTACCATTTATTTAGCAATTATCATAACAAAGAGTCCAAAAATCTACGATAGACTTTAGTATAATGTTCAATTCTCCATTAATATCAATCAACCTCTACTATCATTATTCTATTCCTCGCAATTTGTTTTATTGATCTCTCTTTGTTAGATTTGTATGAAAACAAAGAAAATTAGGAGGAATTCACATTGAGAGGTATAATGTTTATATTCCTGTTAGTTTTTTATTTATTTCTAAAGCTTGGTGTAATTTTTGCTATTTTAATAAAAAAAATTAGTATCTAATGAAGTCTTTTTGTGTTGCATTTGATGAGATTTTCTGGGTGTTTATGGTTAAGAAATTTTTTCATTATTTACGTTAAATTTAACTAACATAAATTACTCCCTCTAATGAAGTTATATTGTGCATTGTCCCACAAATTCACTTGATATGAAATAGAGGAATATTACTCACTCTATCCCTTTTTACTTATCCAATTTTGACTGTTTACTTGTCATTTTTGACAAATCAGGAAAAGACAATATTTATATTTTATCTATTATATCCTCAATTTATTTAGAGAGTTAATATTTTTGAAAAATGTAGAACCTCTTTAATGACTAATGAATAAATTGATTTTGAAATTCCATAAATTATAGTGGTAAAATGGTAAACTCACTATGTCAATTATTATTTTTTTAATAGGTATGACAAGTTAAAAATGGACAAGTAAATAGCGACGGAATGTAATATTTGAAGGAGACTAAAGTATAAACTTTTGGCAAATTCAAAGAACTAAAACTATTTAATGCATATTTAAGATATTATTTTAAATCTACTCAAACATAAAAGGTTGATTTTTCCACTTTTTCTCCTTTTTTCTACAAAATATATTCATTTAATTTGTATCAATTGACGGTCACTATAGCCTAGCTCATCCAATTTAATATCATATATACATGGCTCTTAGTGTTTGGTGAAAGAGAAAGGACAAGTGGATATATAGAGGGTGTAGGATCAATAATAATAGTTGTTTGACATTTAGGGGGATAACGCACACCTCAAAGATGCTTGGAGATTTACTAGATCTTCACTTTGTCTATATTAGGCATTATTCTATTGGTATAATCATCTAAAAAGAAATTCAAATTTATAAGTTTTAATTAATGGGAAAATTACGCAGAAAAACAAATATATATTAGTTAATTAGCTAATATAGCTCTAGTTTGAATTAATTACGGTTCGCAATTTAATTTTAGCTTTAATTACGTCACTTGTCCTCTTTTATGCATACACAAATACAAATTATATATATATATATATATATATATATATATATATATATCTATTTTCTCCCTCTCCTAATTTCTCTTGCCAAATATACAAATACATATGTATATCAGTTATATATATACAATTATCTGACAGATATACATATATACAATTCGCTTCTCTCCACTCTCTCGCTCGCCTATCTCCTCTCTCTCCCAATCTCACTTGCTAGATATACAAATACATATGTATATTAGTTACATATATACAATTATTTGACAGATATACATATACAATTCGACAAATACACATATACAATTTGCCTCTCTCCACTCTCGCTGGCCTCTCTCCTCCCTCTCCAAATCTCGCTCGCCACTCTCCTCCCTATAACATGTAGCTACTAATCGTAATTAGCAAACTATAGCTATGGAGTGTAATTAAATTATTTTTGAGTGACTATATGCGAAAGTTTCCCATAATTAAATGATAGTAGAATTTTGTTTGATATTTTAGAATTTGAAGTTAAATTACTTAATGCTTATTATATACCAATAAGATTTTTGACAACAACAACCAAGCCATTATATTGTAACAAATAAATCTAACATTTTATAAACTTGAAAAAAATATTTATCAAATTATATAATAAAATACTGACTCTTTGCCTACCTTACCGTGAGATGGTTCTTTAACTTTAGTGAAATTCTATAAGTGGATATAGTGAGATAAGGTAAAATAACAACGTACTCACTATCAGCTGAAATTCTTTAAGTGTGGTTCGATGGAGGTTACCTCCAGAGAGAGTTCTTCTGAAGGACTTTTGGCTCAACTGCAAGCAAATCAAAATAGTTATGAAAAGGAAAAATAATAATTAAAAAAATATAACAACTAATAAGAAAGAGAGATATTAAGTAAACAACGAAAAATTACAAACACTAGTATGTAAGCAAAAATAAACAAACTCCGAAAAAGAGGTTACAAAATTAGCAAATCTATAAACTAAAAATAAAATCAGAATTGTTTTATGAGATTTAGTGACTTAGAAGATGAGAATATAAGTTCTTGTTGAATTCAAACAAGAGGTTACAAAATTAGCAAATCTATAAATCTCTCTCTCTCTCTATATATATATATAAAGCTAGATAGTAAACATGTTGATGTGACGCTCTCTGAGACCAAGAAATCTATTTATCTATTTTATTTTATTTTTAAATATTTTTTATATATTATTTCTATCATATAATTATTTTCTCCATCTAATTAAACACCTAATGATAACAGTAACTACATTAATTCTCCTCTCCCAATTAACAGCCTTTGCCTTTTTCATTGTAACAGCCAATTATGACACGTCAATTGGCCTTCTCTCAAACCCAAACATTTAGCTGATTAATTTGATAACGATCTACCCTTTCATCTTCTACTAATAATGATTATTGTATTTAATTGTAATATTAAATTATCAATTTTTTAAGAGTAGTATTTAATTGTATGTATACATTTTAGAAATCAGATATTTGCAAGGTCTCTATTCAAAATTGAAATTCATAGCAATATTCTACAAATTGCTAAAAAATAACTAAAAATTTCATATGCAATCCGACCTCCAATAATTTTTCTTTGATCTCTGAAAATGAAGAATATTTCGTCTAAATAAGAGGTTAGTAGAGTGGATCAGACAATAATATTTTCTCAGAGTATTTTATTTTTCTTGAATCTCTGAAAATGAAGGTCATAATGAATTGATATTAGACATGTTGATGAGACGCTCTCCAAGACCAAGAAACCTATTTATCTATTTTCTCATAATGAATTGATAGAAGGAGAGTCAAAAGGTGACGTAAAAAGTGGTTGATAGTTTGCTAAAGCTATTTCGCATAAGAGCTCTTCTTATTTTAAATTCTTTTTTGTTTGTTTAATTTCAATTACCATAGAGAATTCACATTAGCAAATTTGAACCAAAAAAGCAGTGTATGTACAAGGAAGAAAATGATTTAAGATTTGAGATAATTTTATTTATTTGTTTGTTTGTGAAAAATTGTATCTTTGTATGAAGCACAAATAAGGTCATGATGTCATAATATCTATGTGGCATAGAAAATAATTTATCTTAAATCTTCCTTTTTTGAAATTTTTCCTTCATTTTTTCATCATACAATTTGTTAAATAATTAAAATTAATTCTCACATTTATTACATTTAATTATATCTCATGAGTTATAAAAACTCCAATTATTTGAGATTTTCTATTTGAATAACATGTCCTTTTCTTTTTGATTTTTCAATGCATAATCTCCTAATTAAATGGTCTTAAAAAATGCCTCAAAAATAAATGTTGAACTAAAGTGCACATATAGTCTTCCTTTACATATGCGTTTTTTATTTACATTTCATTTTTTATCTTTAACTTTGTAATTAATAAATCAAAGAGCCTTCTTTATTACTGTTCATTAGATATAAAAGAATTTGAAGTTGGTGTGGTGAAGAAATTTATATACATTTCATATTTTATCTTTTTAACTTTGTAATTAATGATTTAATTGTTAGCTATGATTTGTTTTTTTCCCTCCTTTTTCAGATTTAATATGTTTCCATGTATGTGTAAATTAGTTTTAACATGTCCCTTTGTATGTGTAAATTAGTCTTAATGTGTAAAATTTTGTGCTTGACTAGACTTTTTTATCAGTGCAAAATTGAAGAATTTGGACCTTACAATCCTTTCTTATTTGACAATTGTTGTAAATTATTCCTTTGGTATAAGAATAAGGTAGAATATCTAGGATCAAAAGTTGAAACTAAATGTATAATTTATTTAAGTATAAATTTAGGTTGGACTATAATTTCAAAATAATTTTGTCCACAAACCAAACGATTCTTATGGAATATGATGGGAGCAGGATATATGGATTCAATTTCCTTCTTTTAAAGGGCCTTTCACAATACAAGTTAGCTCATGCGTGATCTTTTTGAAGTTACCAAATGATTTAAAAAAAATAACTACAACCACAAGCTATTATTGTGATCACTAAATCTACATCTTTTTTTCCGTTAACATAACTTTACCAGTTGTTATATCAATTTCTGGACTTCCTATTTTTTTAATGTATATATTTCTACGAATATATTAGCTTTTTATGATTTTATTTTAAAATGATAAGTAATTCTTTTCATCCGTTTCTAACCTTCCTCCAATTGCTACTTTTAGTTTTAAGATTGCCTTTTCTTGGACTAAAATTCTCTAATTCTTTTGAGACTAAATGTGGCTCTTTTATGAATAATACAAATTACCTCTAAATATCAGTTATAATTTTTAATAATTAAAATATTTGTGGACAAAATATACGTAGTAAGGACAGTCTACGAGACTAATGTTACATTTATTTTTTTTCCTCTGATATGAAGGTATAGCTTTTTTTTTCGTATGAGATGATTTTTTCGCGATAACTTTGTGACATTTTTATTCTTTCTTTTATATGCTTTTTTTTATACATTTGATCAGTTCATTTTTATATTTTGCATAAGTATATCTTAAATTTTATATTCTAATTGTAATTTTTTATCAATTAAATTTAAAAAGACCGCACGTAGCGCGGACAATTTCACTAGTTAAAAATAAAGCTAGAACAATATAAAGATGACTATCGTTTTATGCAATTTAGTGACTTAGCAGATGATAATATGAGTTCTTGATCATCTAAGAACATGATGAATAAGAAAGTTGTAACACAGAGAGAAGATTAGAAGTAGCGAATAGAATATCTTATTTCTATATTTCTTATTGTGTTAAATCTATGCTATATATATAGTTAGTTAGTTAGTTAACTGACTTGTAACTAACTTTAGAAAATTAACAACTTTAGACTAATTAGTTACTAACTTTTTTTTTAATCAGATGTCCCTAAAGGGACAATTAACTAACTCCCCACCAACTAATTTAATTAGCTAATGACTTGTTTAGTCAATTACATATTTACTTCCTTATACATGTATCTAGTTAGATTTGAGATCACTAATGGTAATACTGATGACACATGGTGAATTAAATTTATCTAGCTTTTAAAAATATCTGACAACGAGTTAGAGACTTATACACATTTGTCTTTCAAAGCAAGCAACATATAATTAAGACTTGATTGCATAAATTTCCAAACAAAGAATCAATTTACTTCTAATTTGAAGAATAAACGAGTGTAGTTTCTTTTTTATCAGATCTTCGAACGAGGTGAGGCAAAAGGGTGTTCATTGATTCTGGAAAACTCAGATTTGCTATAATATTCAAAGCTTCACTTATCTAATACTTTATGTATCGTGGTTGATCACCGATTAAAAGAGAAACCAAACTCTAATCGAAACATTTTCCCCTACAAAATTGATAGCAATTTGTTAATTAGGCAACATTTTAAATGTATTTACACATAATAAGAAGGGTTACCTAATTTACATTCCATAGCAGCAAACTAAATACATTTTATAACATATTTCCTTATTCTAATTAGAATGATTTTGTTTTCTCTTTCTCTCTTCTAATTGTGGATATAGGTTTTATTTAGTGGTGGTATGTATATATTACTATACTCATGGTATTACTGATATATTAATAATATATACACTTATGCAATCTTTTCTAAACTCTCCTTGCAATTGAGTAAGGTATTTCGAAATATTTTGAATACGGTAGAGAGAGAGATTAGTATTTTTGTTTTACACAATATTTTGTTTTAGCATCAAATTAGATTAGTACAAAGGGTTGAATAACTCTAATTAAGGTAAACTGACATTTTGTTTTAGCATCAAATTAGAGATTATGATTATCTTTTTTGATTCTTAAACGACTGCTGCAACATGTGTAAAAATATTTTATACTTGTGATATTAAAAAATATTGCTATTATTATAAGTTAGTTAAGTACTTAAGTCTTAAGAATTGCCACATCACCTAAAAATATAGTTAAATTTTCTTTTTGAATCAGAAGCAAGACTCAACATTATATTTGGACTTCTTTTCACATTGGGCCTCAACAAACGAAATACTGTTGGTCCAGCTCTAGTGGCCCAATTTTGTTGTAAATACGTACACACAAATAAAAGGGAAAACTACATAACCTTGCAAACATTACTTTACGCGATGTTTCGGTCAGATACATCACTATACCCGATGTATTGGGACATATGTGATGTATCAGAACGTTGAGTGATGTATTCGAAACTGAGACATGGTGTATCAGGACGTTTATCAATGTATCCGAAATCAAGACGTGATGTATCAGGATGTTTTGGGATGTATTCGAATTCCACCAAATTTAAGGGATTTTTGTAATTTGAAAAAAAGTAGAGAAAATATGTAATTAGCTCTTAACACTATGAGATTTGTGTAAAATTCCCTTTAAAATATTATCTAATATAACTATACTTAGAGTTTATAGCGAATCTAGCCTATGTTCTCCTCTCTCATCTCTCTCCCTCTCTCGTCCCTCTCCCTCTCTCCTATCTCGCTTCCCTCTCTCTGTCCCGCTTCTCTCTCCCTTTTCATAGGTAGCATCCTATCATTACCTTTCAAAATTGTATCCTACTATGGAACTTCATAGCAGATTTCACTTGATACAGTCTAATACTTCTCTCTCTCACGATTTCAAAGCAGATCATTGACACAGTCTGATATAGGTAACAATATTTTGATGTGATCGTATCTAACACATCTCTCTCACGATTTCATCTGATATAATCTTCTTATTATACAACCTCCATATTGATACAACTTGTATTAATACAAATTGATACATATATGAGGTACATCATTCATATTGATACATATTGATACAACCTTTATTACACATATTTAAGATACGATCTCCATAATTATCAAACAAAAGACTACGTACCATATATACACATTGATGAGAAGCTACATATACCTCATCTATAAGCATTTCTACTCGTCCGTTTAAAAGACTACGATTTTATTAAAAATGAATTATTTATACATTAGATATTTTTTTTAGTATTAATATAAAATTAATAAATTCTATCGAGCTCGCAAATCGCACACCACTGTTGTCACAAACTTATAGATTTAAAAGCTCATAAAAATTCATTTAACCAAATTCTCATTGCCAAAATTGGAAATTACCTCATGTTCTATGTATTGTGCCTACTTGCCCAATGGAATCAGATTCCCATGTGACTACGGTCTATGAATATGAAATACTAGATGAGTACAATATTTTGTTGAAAACGTTGTCTTCAAAATAATATTTACTACGTGCGATTCAAATATAATTGAATTTTTATAGAGCTATCGAATAAAAAAAGAAGAGCACAATAGTATTACCATTTATGTGAGCAATTATCGTAACAAAGAATCCATAAATCTACTATAGACTTTAGCATAATGCTCAATTCTCTATTAATATCGATCAGTGACGTAGTTAGAAATTTTATGAAGGATGTCCAAACTTTGGATAATAAATATCAATTTTTTTTGATGATTTAATGTACCAAAAAAAGAGATCAAACTAAGCTATATTTAACTAAATATAAGCACATTCTTAAAATTCAAAACTAACATAAAAACGAAATAAACTATTATTGAAAACATAATTCAAAGAATAGGAAAATCACAAAAAAGTATCTATTGGGATTCAAACTGGTGACGCCCTACACAAATCTAAACTTATTTTGCACCTATATTAATGTAAAAATTACACGTTTTTTATTTAGTTATTGATTTTAAGCAGACCACAATAATAAAAAAAATGTGAACGCTAGGAATTGAATTTGGGCACCGTGTAGTTTTGCAACCGCCGTAACCACTTTACTACAGGTTCGGTATCCAAAATAATATATGTACCAATATATAATAAGACTTTATTTATATATATAATGTAATTTTTTCGATGAAGGGTGTCCAACTGGACCAGGGGAGGCTCTAAAAGCTTGGCCAGTGAGGCCATTGCCTTAGGCCTCAAAAATTTAGAGACCCCAAATTTATTTAAAGGGAAAAGGGTCTGATATGCCGCCTCAACTTTGTCATTTAGAGCTGATATACCCCTCATTATGAAAGTGGCTCATATATACCCCCTATTTATATACAAATGGCTCACATATACCCTTTTCCTCTAACGGAAATGTAAAAAAAATTAGTTTAATTTTTAAAAAAAAAATATATATATAATCCCATATGAGTATATTTAATTCTCCTCAAACATATTTTTTTGACTTTTTTTTTGTTTCAATGACAAAAAAAATAGTTTAAAATTATAATATAGCCACAAAATATAGTTTAAATTTTTTCCTTACACTAAGGAATGAAAGAAAAAAAAAAGAATAACAAACTCAAATAATTATAATCAAAGAAGTAAAAAAATAACTTATGGATGAAAAAGATTAAAATATAACTTTAACTTTGCTAGAAGAATCATATATACCCCTAAATAATTTTTAAGAAAATTAAAAGTAAAAAATATAAATTTAAAACTAATTTTTTCACTTCCATTAAATGAAATGAAGGGTATATGTGAGCTCATTTTGTAACAGTAGGGGTATAAGTGAGCCGTTTGTATAACGGTAAGGGTATATATGAGCCACTTTCATAACGAGAGGCATATTAGCTCCAAATGACAAAGTGGAGGGTATATCAGGCCCTTTTCCCTAAAGTTTATACACTAACAAGAAAATTTATTTTCTACACAATAGATTGATCATTTAAGACAAAAAAATAACAATTGTCACACACACAAAGAAAAGGAAGAAGAGTACAAAAAATAAAGTGATAGATTATCGATGTTAAGCTTCAAAACTCAAATTTAAACTTTAATTTGGCTATCATCACAAATAAGAAAAAGAAAAGAACATTATAACTTAATAGTTGAAGTTTTGAACATGGATGGTAACAAAAATATATACACCTTCTTATCAAATTTGTGATCAATTTATATGATATAATTCTTTTTAAATGATATAATTCATTCCATTAAATAGCACTCATTGGTGAATATCTAAAACAATTTATAAAATTTTCATATAATATATTAAAGGGAAAAGGGCCTGATATACCCCTCAACTTTGTCATTTGGAGCTAATATGCCTCTCGTTATGAAAGTGGCTCATATATACCCTTACCGTTATACAAACGGCTCACATATACCCTTACTGTTACAAAATGAGCTCACATATACCCTTCATTTAACGAAAGTGAAAAAATTAGTTTTAAATTTATATTTTTGACTTTTAATTTTCTTAAAAATTATTTAGGGGTATATATGATTCCTCTAGCAAAGTTAAAGGTATATTTTAATCTTTTTCATACATAAGTTATTTTTTTACTTATTTGATTATAATTATTTGAGTTTGTTATTCTTTCTTTTTTTTTTTCTTTCATTCCTTAGTGTAAGGAAAAAAATTTAAAACTATTTTTTTGTGGCTATATGATAATTTAAAACTATTTTTTTTTGTCTATATTGTAATTTAATTTTTGTATTTGAAGAAAAAATTTTGGTCATCTATAATAAGTTTTACAAGAATATTAGTGAAACATAAAAAAATTTGACTATCAAAATAATAAATCTAAATTAGTCATTGAAACAAAAAAAAGTCAAAAAAATATGTTTGAGGAGAATTAAATATACTCATATGGGATTATATATATATATTTATTTATTTATTTATTTTTTAAAAAAATTGTTTAATTTTTTTTTTCATTTCCGTTAGAGGACAAGGGTATATGTGAGTCATTTGTATATAAATAGGGGTATATATGAGCCACTTTCATAACGAGGGGTATATTAGCTCTAAATAACAAAGTTGAGGGATATATCAGACCCTTTTTCCTAAACTTTATAAAATAAATTTAAGGGCCTCTTAATATGATTTTGCCTTAGGCCACAAGATCTGTTAAGCTGCCCCTGAACTGGACACCCAAATATCACCGTAGCTCCGCCCTTGATATCAACCTATACTATCACTATTCTATTCCTCTCAATTAGTTTTACTGGACTCTCTTGGTTAGATTTGTATGAAAAAATTAGGAGGAATTCATGTTTAGAGGTATAATTTAATGATATTTATGGTTAAGATTTTTTAGTTATTATTTTCACTAAATTTAACGAACATAAATTGTTGTAAAAGTTTGTAAGAGATTAAAATGTAAACTTTTGACAAATTTAAAAAACTAAAACTATTCCGTACATATTTAAACGATTATTTTAAATATATTCTTAAACATAAACATAAAAGACTGAGTTTGTCATTTTCTCTCCTTTGTTTCCTTACAAAATATATTTATTTCATTTGTCCAATTTAATATATATATATATATATATATATATATATTATGTCTCTTGGTGTTTGGTGAAAGAGAAAGGACAAGTGAATATTTCTATATATTAGAAGAGAGAGTTTGAGAGAGTTTTAACATGCTAGTTTTAAGTCATTTAAAAAAAAATTGAGGGTATTATGATCTTTAAAACACTTTGCAAGATTTGCTTGCTTAAAAGGGTTATCCCTCATGCTTATTTATTTAGACCTTATCAATAACTCTAAAAAGAAGTCACATTTTTATCTTAAATTACAAATGATGCCCTAAGGTGAAATGTCATTGAGTATTGTGGGGCCATTAAACTTTCCAAACTGACACATTGACATAACACTTGTCAATTGTGCTCTAATTTCCCCATATATTTTCCATTTTCATTTTAATTTGGTGAAAGATAATTATTTGTTTTATACCCAAATTAATATTTTAAAGTGTGTAAATTACCCTACTTTAATTAACTTCATATATTTTTCAGTTGAATTTGATGAAGGATTATTAAAATTGAGAGTGGAGATAAATTATAATTAAATAAATTATTGAAGTAATATGTATATTAGTTAAATCATAATTAAATAATAAAATTTTATTTATAAACACATGTCATATACTCTTTCTTCCTTTTCACTTTACTGATTGGTCATTTTTCCTTTTTACTTGTTTAATAACAAATTAATAAAGATTTGTCATTTGTTTTTAATATTATTCTATTATTAAATAATTATATAACGTGCTAAAAATTTAGAAAAAAAATAGTAAACAAAAATATTTTTATTTGAAATTTAAAATTTTAAAATATAATTAATAAA
>NW_006239717.1:43049-68603 GCF_000226075.1 Solanum tuberosum
GGGAGCTCCATATTATGGGGTAAAGATGAGGTGTGGTTGAAAATTGAGGAAGCATTATCAATGTAGAATATCGTGTGTAACTTTTTTTTTCATACGTCTATTATAGAAATCATTTTCTCATTTTAAAAGGAAAAAAAAACTAGAAAATATACTGCAAAGATTTTAACTGATCAAATATAGAAAAATTAACATTTTACATAAAGAACACCTCCTTAGATCCATCAAATTTCTTTTCTCCAATTTCACTTAAAAACAAACTTAACAAAAAAAAGTAATACTTAATAATATTGGGCCCGTGCTGGCACGGGCCATTGCTTTCTAGTATATATATATATAGAGGGTTGTAGGATCAATAATAATCGTTTGACATTTAGGAAGATAATAACGCACACCTCAAAGATGCTTGGAGATTTAATTACTAAATTTTCTCTTTATCTATATTAGGCCTTACTCTATTAGTATAATCATTATGGGTGTTCACGGTTTGGATAAAAACCGATCCAATCCGAAAAACCAAATCAAACCGATAAAATAAAACCGATTTTATTTGGGTTTGGTTTGGTTTGGTTTTAGATTTTTGAAAATCGATCGTATTTGGCTTGGTCATGGTTTTATTCGGAAAAAAACCGAAGAAATAACCGAACCGAACCGATGAATTATATACATATATTTTATTAATATACATACTTAATATATTGTTTTTATAAACAATTTTAAAGATCTTATACATATTTTCATTAAAATTTCTTTATAATTTACTTATTGAAAGCAAAAAATGCCCAAGATGAAATATTTATCTTATTGATTTCATGTATATGAGTGTCTATGTCAATTCTTTGTGGGACTGAAAATGTTATTGTCTCTTCCTTCTAGGCCAATATAGTAAATTTTAAAGCTTTATTGATAGTAAATTTAGTGATTGAAAGTTTTAGTAATTTAAGTCATTCTAACTATTTTTTCGTTTTGAATTGGATTGTTGTCACTTTTTTTCACATTTTTAAATGAATTGTTTCGTTTATTTATATGTATGGTTAATAACCGAATAACTGAACCAAACCAACCGAAACCGATAATCACCAAACCGATAAATGTATATTATATTTTGTTTGGTTTGATTTTGATAATTTTAAAACCGATTAAGTTGGTTTGGTTTTGGTTTTGACCAATAACCGATCCAAACCAACCCGTGAACACCCCTAATAATCATCTAAATATTAAAAGTCCCTCAATTAATGTATATAGGGTAAAATTTGGATTCGATTGGTAGATTTATTAGGAGATGACATGCGAAAAATGAAACAGGTCAGATGTGATTAGGGGCGGATCTACGTAGTAGTGTGAGGATGTCATGGCACTCAGTGATTTCGGTCCAAACTCTATATATATAGGTATATATGTATCAGAACTGGTATAAATATAATACATGTCACCCACATTAATAAATGATCATATAGTACAAATGGAAAATCGTCAAGTTTAATGTCTCCAGGGTCAGTGGATTGAATCTGGTCTCATATATTGTTCTTACAAATAGAACGTGCCTTTTTGTTATTCACTTATTTGACAAAAAAAAAAGATTCGAATTGTAACGACCTGTTTCCGTCGTTCTAGAAAAACTAACGGGGAAAATTTTTGGGCGGGAAAACTTTTTCGTTGTATTGAGATTTCTCACCCTAGTCCAGATTTGGACGAAATTGGAGTCATTAAAGTCTAGGGAAATCTAGTAGCAATTGGGTGATCTAATTATGAATCTTATCACATGAGTGGATAGCTAAGACGTTAAGGAACTCGTACGACTTTACGGAATTGAATTCGGGCGAGTAGAACTCCCGAAATTGATTTTAGCGTGAACGAGTATTTTCTGAGTGTCGTCGATTGAAAGTGTGTTGTGAAATGGGGGTCTTGAAATTATTAATTTTGCTCACTGGTTTCGTGCAAGCCGCTGAGGCTGGATTCTTCCCGCCAGGGTGGGGCCGCTGTAGCAGGGTGAGTACCGCCATAGCGGGGTAGAGGCGACTTAAAGTCGGAAATAAATCCCAATCGTTTTATTCTGCAATTTTCGAACTTGAGAGCTAAGGAACGAACACAGGGCTTTTCTTGACAGTTTTTCACCATTCTTAAGGCTAAAGGTAAGATTTTCACTCCCCAAATCCATTTTTCGATCCATAGAACGTAATCTAATGGGTAATTATTGATGGGGGAGGGTTTTGATATGGAAATTATGGTGGGAAAAGCTCTAATCTAGGTATGAGGATCATGGGTTCGATCTAGGGTTGATAGAATTGTTGGTAATTCGGGTAATTAGACATTGTTTATTGATTCCCTTATTGTATTGATTGTTTGTAGACGAAGAACAAGCGGAACGAATCCGGAAAGGGAAGAATCAAGTTTCTTAGGGGATTTAAGCTTGTTTCGAGGTAGGTGATGGTTGTGATTTCATGTTGTGTGATGTATGTTCATTCTTGCTTCATTGTAATACGTGTATGTATACGAATGTTGCATTATTGATCACACTAGTTGTAAATGAGATAGATGAATGATGATTGCCATAAATCATGATTTGATTGTATGATTATGAGAATATACTTGTGATTGTGATTATGGCTTGTTGAATGGATCAGGTGTTGCATTTCGACACACTAACTTGGATCGGTTGTCACGTTCCGGCATAATTATGAGATCAGATGCCACATTCCGGCATAATCATTGGATCGGGTATTACATTCCGGTATGCTAACAGTTTGGGTTTGGGTTCCCTTAGAGGACCATTGACTTGACATAACTGTATAGTTGAGAATTGTGAATTGCTCTGTTGTTCTTAATGTTGTTGATATTATATATATTTGGTATATGCATGTTGTTATTATGTCGTAATGGCTTATGTATGTTGCACTTATTGGGATAGCCACATGATCCTACCAGTACACTGGGTTGTGTACTGATATTGCACTTGCGCTTTCTTTGTTGAGTACATGGCATCTTCAGGCGGCTATTAACATACCTCGCTTAGAAGATCAGTGATAATTTCGAATTCAAGGGTGAGCCAGTTCTTCCGGGCTGCCATGAGTTATCTTTCTGTCTATGTCCACATTTCAGACTAGTTCTTTAGTTAGTCTTATGTTTAGTTTAGGGTTGTATCCCTTCTTGTTTAGACTTATGATTGAACTTTAGATGTTTTGGTACATTGACTTTCAGGTTTTAGGCATTACTTCCACAATGTTTGTTTGATTAGACTCTTGTTTGGAGTTTATGGGAACTCCTTATTTTCTTTCCTTAGCATTTAACTTGCTTCCGTAACTTAAATGCCTTAGTTGTTTGATTCTTTGGTTAGCTAATTAGTATTAATGGTTCTCCCACCGAAAGGTTAGTGTGGGTGCCAATCACGATGATCTGGATCGTGACACGAACCCAAGACGTCCTTAATGTTAATATTTGAACATGCCGAGTATGCTAATTTACAAAATCGATGATAAAGGTTTTATAGTTTGTTTAAACAATCTTTTAAAATGAAATTATAGTGAAATGTATTTTTCCTTTTCCAAAAGTGTTTTAAAAATAAATACTTTTGATAAGTATTAGTTTGTGTTTGACCAATTAATTTTAAAAAACACTAATGGACCGCAATTAGAATTTGGCCAAATTTTTAAAAAGTGTTCTTCAATTACTATTGATAATGGTTCTTAATTTTTATCAACCATATACAATTTTTGTTCAAATTCTTGGTAATAAAATAGTGTATTTTTTAAAAATCAAAAGTACTTTTTCAAGGAAAATCTATTTCTTTTAGATTGTGAAAATCAATTTTTGCTACTTGTCAAAAACACTAATTTTCTCCTAAAAACAAGGTCAAATATATATATATATATATATATATATATATATATATATAACAATAAACATTTTTGTGGCCAAACTGGCTATTAGAGTTCTCCTATGTAAATTTCGAAATCACACTATTATTCATAAAATGTGGCACCCAGCACCTCAAAATCCTGGATTCGCCTCTAGATGTGATAAAAAAAAATTATATTGTATCATATTCTTAAACTTTACTTACGAAAGATATAAGCCTTACTATTAGAAATCGGTACCACAATAATAGTTCATCTTATTTTGGGGAAAATCCTTTTATAGACATTTACATTAGAATGTAGTGAAACAAAATTCAAATTTATAAATTTTTAGTTAAATTATAATAGAACTTTGTCTGATATTTTAGAACTTTGAGTTATACTACTTAACACTTATTATATACCTATAAAATTTTTGAGAACAACAATCAAGAAATTATATTACAACAAATAACTAACATTTATAACTTGAAACTATATTTTTCAAATTATATAATAAAATATCAACTCTATGTATACCTTACGATGAGATAGTTCTTAAAACTCCGTCATATAGTCATCCATATGGTTCTTAAGAAGTCATGGGAACTCCTAAAATTCTGTGACCAAAATATTATATAATATAAACTTTAAAATTCTAGCTAAGAATTAACAGTCTCTTTGTTATATTTTGACTCTAATGATACGTGATGATTGATTGAATTCACTTTAAAAGCTTAAAAATGTGAAAATATACAGAGCTAGAACGTTCATTTACAAAGAAGATCTAAAAGAGTAGTCCTCCTAAAACTGAACCGTTAGAGACTGTTCTCATCATTTTCTTGGTGTTTTCTTCTTTTACTTTACATCTCTTCTTAGTAAATAGTGTTGAAGAAACTAATTTATAATGTTTTTTATTGTTTGAGTTGTATTATACTAGATGATTAATATTATTATTATAGGATAAATCATGCAAATCACTAGTTAATTGATGATGGATATTTTGTATTGAAATAATTGATGCCCATGACACCAATAATACGGTAAAATATCATATTATCATAAGAATACTATAACAAAGAAATTTCTTGCATATGTATTTAAAGCAAGGTGCAATAAGGAACAATTAGAACATAAAATTGAAGGAATTTGTACCTTTTACACCATAACAACAAATCTAGATATAGTTGCTCCATGCCTAGTGAGCACAATGAAGAATTGTGTGCCCCTCAATGTATGAATAATCAAAGATCTCCGGCTGAAAAATAGTCAATATTACTAGATAATGATTTTTCTTTTGATATTAATATGCTAAAACTCCAACAAATTTTATTAGTTTTTGCAGCTTGCAAATACCTTTTTTCAACTCATACTTCAACTAGTATTTTTCTTTTCAAATTTCAATCAAATAAATTCCAAACAAACCCTTAAGAAATAACACCTTGTTAGTTTGGCCTCTGCCTAGTATTCCATTGTAATGATCGGGTTCGGTTGTTATAGAAAAGTCGACGCGGAAAATTTTTTCGTAGTAACTTGAGATTTCCTTGCCCAGTCCAGATTTGGACGAAATCGGAGTCAATAAAGTCTAGGGAAATATGGTAGAAATTGGGTGATCTATTTGTGAATTTGATCACATGAGCAGATAGATAAGTCGTTAAGGAACCCGTACGACTTTGTGGAATTGAATTCGGGCCAGTAGAACTCCCGGAATCGATCTTAGAGTGAACGGGTATTTTCTAAGTGTCGTTGGTTGAAGGTGTGTTGTGAAATGGGGGTCTTGGAATTATTAAAATAGCTCACTGATTCCGTGCAAGCCGCTGAGGCGGGATTTCTACAGCCAGGGCTGGGCCACTGTAGCGGGGTGGGTGCCGCCATGGTGGGGCAGACGCGACTTAAAGTCGGAAATAAACACCAAAATCGTTTTATTCTGCAATTTTTGAACTTGAGAACTAAGGAACGAACCCAGGGCTTTTCTTAACAGTTTTCCACCATTCTTGAGGCTAAAGGTAAGATTTTCACTCCCCGAATCCATTTTTCGATCCTTAGAACGTAATCTAATGGGTAGTTATCGATGGGGAGAGGGTTTTGATCTGAGAATTATGGTGGGAAAATCCCTAATCTGGGTATGATGATCATGGGTATGATCTAAGGTTGATAGAATTGTTAGTATATCCGAGTAATTAGTGACTTGATTATTGATTTCCGTATTATAGTGATTGTTTGTAGACCAAGAACAAGCGGAACGAATCCGGAAAGGGAAGGATCAAGTTTCTTAGGGTTTCAAGCTTGTTTCGAGGTAGGTGATGGTTGTGATTCTATGATTGTGTGATGTATGTTTGTCTTTGCTTCATTATGATACATGTATGTATGTGAATGTTGCATTATTGATCACACTTGTTGTAACTGAAG
The DNA here is from genome assembly GCF_000226075.1 of Solanum tuberosum. NCBI lineage: Eukaryota > Viridiplantae > Streptophyta > Magnoliopsida > Solanales > Solanaceae > Solanum > Solanum tuberosum. The sequence continues at coordinate 49,289 of NW_006239717.1, forward strand.
ATAGATGAATGATGAATGCCATGAATCAAGACTTGATTGTATGATTATGATAATGTACTTTGTGATTGTGATTGTGGCTTGTTGAATGGATCGGGTGTTGCGTTCCAACACACTAACTTGGATTGGTTGCCACGTTCTAACATAAATATGAGATCGGTTGTCACGTTCCGGCATAAACATTGGATCGAGTACCACGTTTCGGTATGCTAACAGTTGAGTGTGGGTTCCATGAGAGGACCATTAACTTGACATAACTGTGTTTTTTAGAATTGTGAAATGCTCTGTTGTTGATATTGTATATATTCGGTATATGCATGTTATTATATTGTTGTAATGACTTATGTATGTTGCACTTATTGGGATAGCCGAGTGATCCTACCAGTACACTGTGGTTGTGTATTGATATTGCACTTGCTCTTTCTTTGTTGAGTACAGGGCATCTTTAGGCAGCTATTGACAGACCTCGCGTAGAAGATCAGTGATCGTTCGAATTCAAGGGTGAGCCATTTCTTCTGGGCTGCCATGAGTTCTCTTTCTGTCTATGTCCACAATTCGGACTTAGACTTTCTAGTTAGTTATTAGTACATTATTTTGGGGTTGTAACCCTTCATGTTTAGATTTATGGATCTTGTTAGAGTTTTGGTACGTTGACTTTCAGGTTCTAGGTGTTACTTCCGCATTGATTTAGTTGTTAGACTTTTGTTTGGAGTTTATGGGAACTCCCTATTTTTTCTTTCCTTGGTATTTAACTTGCTTCTGTAACTAATTAAATGCCTTAATATTTTGGTTTAGTGTTTGGCTGGGTTGTAGTAATGGTTCTCCCACCGGAGGGTTAGTGTGGGTGCCACTCACGACGGTCTGGGTTGTGACATCCATGAGCTATTCTTTGCTAACATTATTAATTTTTCACTTTCAATTTTATCAGTAAAATAAATTTTATAAACTCTAAAACAAAATTCAAAAAAAGAAACTAATTAGAGGGGTTTTAGGTACAAAAACAATAACATATCCATTATTTAGTGAAATTTTATAAGTGGGATTTGATAGAGAGTGTTTTATCTGTTAAGAAATAACCAATTTTTAAAATCGATTCAACTTTAAGAGAAAAATCATTTTTTTAAGGAGTTGTCACTTAATTTTTTAAAGAAATTAAGAAAACTCAACTTTAAAGTCTTTAACAGAATTAAACCTAAAAAATTTAGAGAAAAGGGGTACATGAGTTCTTATTTACACTTCAAGAAGGTTTTTAAGGCATTTGAACTGTCCGCTAACACGTGGTTATCCAACAAATCATTTATTTGGCTAAAATCAAAACTTCAAAGTATTTGCCTATTTTATTAAGAACATGTGATGAGTAAATAAACACTAGATTTTATTTCGAGAAAAGACCCTATATGAATTTATTTAGAAAATTTAAGCAAGTGATTAGAATTATCGAAATTCATTCGAGACTTGGTAATTGAAATAGTAAGATAAAGAGATTTTTGAAATCCAAAAATGACGACTTTACTAGAAGATCCATTCATGTTACAACTAATAGAATCAAATAATAGCATAAAAAACAACACAAGCTCAGGTGCATAGTAGTAAGGAACTGAAATTGAGATATAGCCAAACGAATTAATAATTTAGTCAAACAAAGTTAAAGGTTGTAATCGAATTGATTAAATTTAGCAAATTCGGCTAGACCTTAAATAGGAAGAATTAATATAATTAACTAACGAGCTTCTTAATCTTAATGAAAATAAAATAATTAATTTAATTATAAACCAAATAATTCAAAATCATAACCATAATTTAAACTAAACTAATTTAATAAAATATTTAACAACTAATAAAATATTTTGAGATGATTTTCGAATATTCATAAAATGTACTAATTATATACATAATTATAAAACTATTCATATAAATTTAAAATTATCAAAGTAACAAAACTATTTTAAAATATCTTCAAGACATTGTGAATTTTATAAAATTGATTATTTCAAGTTGTTTGCAATAAAAGAAGCTCGATGATTAATTTGTATTGTAGATGACCAAAATTGGGTGTCAACAGAGGGTAGAATATAAGTAGATTTTACCTCTTCTTGATGGTGGTAGAGACACTTGTTAGAAAGGACCTCAGCTCAAGTGCAAGCAAATCAAAATAGTTAATAAAAAAAATAGTAAAGAAAACATAACAATTAATACAAAAAGTAGATATTAAGTAAACAATAAAAAATTATAAACACTAATCCGTGAACAAAAACAAACAAACTTCGAAAAAGGGGTTACGAAATTTGCAAAACTATAAACAAAAGATAAGTTAGAACAGTATAAACATTAAATATAATATTTTTTACTATTTTAGAATTCTGTAATCAGAATCCCTATAATAATTGTTGTAAGTAAATTTTGTTGCAGCGGTAAAATTGATTGCAATTTGTTAATTAGGCAACATTTCAAATGTATTTAAAGATTATTAGAAGGGTTACCTAATTTACATCCCATATCAGCAAATTAATTACATTTTATAACATATTTGCTTATCCTTAGAATGATTTTGTTTTCTCTCTTTCACTGTCTTCTAATTGTGGCTATAGATTTTATTTAGTGGTATATTTATTATACTCATAATATTATTGAAATATTAATAATATATACAGTTATGTTTATATAACATGAGTCCTTAAATAAGACCAAAAAAGCGAAGTATCAGGATATAATAATGAAAAAACCTATCTAATTAGACAAACATTAATCCTATAATAAATTCTAATGTGAAAATTTTATAAATGACATATATAAGACTAATAATTTCAAGTTATGACAGTATAATAATTCTTTCAAGTTGTAACAATAAAAAATTTCAAGTTCTAACATTTTATTTAAAAAAATAATAGTAAAAAATTCAATTTTTAAAAAATAATAAAGGGTATAAAACATATATAGTTGTATTAATTAATTTGAATACATTAATGATAATTAATAATTGCCATAAATTTAGGAGATTCAAAACAAAATATGAATATTTGATTTTCTTTTTTTACTCAAATCAGTTAAAAGTATTTCAAAAGGCAGATTTTTTTTATTTCAAACGTTTCTCTCTCCTATTTTTTAATTTCAAACGTTATTCAAAACAAAATATGAATATTTGATTTCCTTTTTTACTCAAATCAGTTAAAAGTATTTCAAAAGGCAGATTTTTTTTTATTTCAAACATTTCTCTCTCCTATTTTTTTATTCCAAACGTTTCTCTCTCCTCGAATTTTTTTTTATGTAATTGTCGTCATTCACGACTAGTTCCAAATAATTTTGGTTCAACAATCTTCAATTTGTTGTAATGGAAGGCTTCTTATCCGTATTAATTAAAATGATGGTAGATGGATTCTTCTGGTTAATATTATTTGCGATTTATTATTTTAATGAAACCTACAAAAAAAAAAAGTTAAAGAACAATGAAATCGAAAATGAAATTTTCTGATTTTGTTTGTGTATAATATATTTAAATTTTGATGTTTTTTGTATGATCATTCTTTTCTTCATATTACATAATAATTTTTGTGAAACTTGAATAAATATTGGTATAAATAATTGGATGCCAACTATATACAATTTGGATATCAATTATATGGTGTTCATTTTGGTCTCCTGTTGACATCCAATTTTGATCCCCCACGAGATGGATTAGTTTTCAAGCTTCTTAGATTTCAAGCGATTTGAAATATTAAGCTTTATAAATTCAAATATTTTTTTTTAAGATTTTAGAACAATTTAGTCATCTTTATAATATTTTAAATAATAAATAGTTTTATATGATTTGTTTACGTGATTAATACTTTGTAAATATACGGAAAAACATTTAAGAAAAGTTTTTGCACTTTAGTTGAATATTTTTGTTAATTTAGTTTATTTCGATTTATGGTTTTGATTTTAAATCAATTAGTTTACAATTAATTATAATTATTTCATGTCGTTAAAATTAAGAAGCTTATTAACTAATTAATTAGTTCATCTTATTTTTATAATTTTAGCTGGATTTTGTAACCGATTAGATTCGGCTAATTTCCTAAGTCAATTTACACCTAACCTTTAAACCCACTTAGAAGACCAATTTTAGGCCATTTCAGCAGCCCATTTCCCCTTTCTAAATTTCCCAGCCCAATCCGTATAACCAAACATGCCTAACCCATTCCCATACATTATAACATACAATAACAATACAATGCCCAAACCAACCGACCCCACCCTTTATCTTCTTCTTTTTTCCAGCAATTCCCGACTACCTAGGCCCACCACTTTAATTCCTCCAACTCTACAAAATAATAACAACAAAAACATACACCAAACCGGGCCCCATTTGCATCGTTCTTCTTCTTCTTCTTTGTAGAAACGAACAACAGCCCAGAAACGAACAACAGCCCAGAACGAGCAGCAGTCCACCACAACAGCCAGCGAATCAAATCGACCCAGTCCAGCAAATCGACCCGGAACCGGCAGCCCAAGGTGTTAACGACATCTCCCTCACGTCTCTCTCCGTGGTACGATTTGAGCAGAGAAAAGGAGCACGCGCTCTGTCCTCCTTTCCCTTTTCGGAATGAGTCAAGACCTCAAGGAAAAGGTGTTTGTCCGGATTGGGAAAGGAATTCGAATTTTGAATTTGGAATTGGCCCCAAATTTCTACCGGAAATCAGCCCTAGTTTTCCCTAGATATATCTCTTTCTTCTTCATCCCGAAGGGAGAAAAAGATTTCTAGTTGGTTTTTCTTTTTTGGAAAATCTTTAGAGCTGGAGATTTTAGTTTGAGAGTTGACTTTGGGTTAGAATTCTTTTTGGAGTGAAAAATATCGAAAGTAGTTCGAGTGAAAAATAGCTAAATATACAAGAATACGTTCGAGTTTTCTTCTCGCTGTCCGGATCGTGCTTGTGTGGTAGAAGTCGTGTTCCTCTACTCGTCTCATTTGTTCGCTGCCCGGAGAAAGGTAACCTCCTCTCCTTCATAATATTCTTTTCGTTTCTTCTTTCTATTCGGAATGATATCGCGATGTCTGAATATTTGTACTTTGTGGTTGCTGGTTGTTGGCTGCTATTGAGCTAGTGTTGTTTATATGATACATGTGTTTTTTTTTTGTTCTGTTAGTTGGTCGAGTCTAAGCTCGTAAGTTTGTACTAAGTGGTGATGTTTCTGGACTACTCTTTTGAGTTTTGTTATTATTCCTCTTCTCGAACTGCTCCTTGAATGTTGTTGAATCTGTTCCATGACTTGGTGTTCGACGTCGTATTTTCTTCTTCCACCTCAAGTTGGGTGAAGGAATCAAGACGTCAAGATTCCGAGTATATTTACTCTTTATGGCTCGTTTGTGAGTCTTGGAGTTTTCCTTTTTGAGTTAACTATTGTGATAAAAAGCCCTTTTCGTTCCAATGTAATCTTTAGTGTATCTGTGATGTTGTTGTCTGCCTCATGTCTGGCTTCACCCTTTTTTATTTATCTATTGTTTGTCGTGTTTATTTTAAGGCTATTTCGCCATTGCTACTTTGGCTTTATTGTTTTTTTTTAAGTTGAATGTTCCTGTTGAAAAGTGTTATCTTCCTTATATGGCTCTGCGGCTTGTCTTTTTTTTCTTTTTTCTTTTTTTTGTGAACAATATTAATTCGAGTGTGATTACATCTTCTCCTAGCATGGTTTTAAGTCCAATAACTATTATATAGCATATTAGTTAGCTAAAAATCTAAATTGTCATTGTAGAATAGGTAGAAATATAATAGTTGGTCTCATACTCTGCAAGTTTTGATTGTCTTGGATACTAGATATTTCTTTTTAAAGCATTCTTTTTTTTTTTTTTTTATTTTAAATGCATATTGGTGTCTGATTAGTGTCACAAGTGATATGTGTGATTACGTATAAATCTTTCCTGATCAATCATTTGTTTGTTGTGTTGTTTTATTTGTCCAATTACTACCTATGAGAAGAGGATTTTAGTCATGTTATATCTTTTCGTTAAATTAGTAGCCTGGACTAATATATATATTTGTCTACACTTGTATGTTTTGATCTCAATCATGTTTAACCAATTCATTTCCCTTCTCCCTCTCGGGATAGTTATGGTCAATTATCTATGTTTGTTAAAGTCATCGCAATAATTTATTTTAATAGACACTACTTTGGGTTGCCATTTCGAATATTAATCCTCCCTTTTCTTACTTCGTTTTGCATGTGAAATCCGCCCAAGTTCATTACGGACTCTCATATTTTCCTTATATTTCGGGAGAGCCATAGAGGCTCAAATCCTCCTTTATCGAGTTGGACAACCATAAAATTGGCGGACAGGTCCTAGAGTCTAAAAAATATGCACCAGATCGGAGGGTTGAAGGAATTGGGCCGAAAAGCCCATCTTAATTTCTTAAAGTTGTATTTTGTTATTTTTGGGCCTAAGCCCATTTATTATTATCTTGTTAGAATTTAGGACATGTGGCAGATGGGCCTAAGGCCCAAAGAAATAAAATTCAATCTAGCCTAGGACAGGTACAGAGATGGCAACAATTGGGCCAAAAGACCCAAAACGAAAATAGGCCCAAGTATTGGTCCAAGCGGACAGAAAACCAAACTTGGGCCCAACTCTCTTTCCCTCTTTACTTTATTGTGTTCGTTTTACTTGCCGATATCTGTTACTTAATCTTAAGGTTCTAAAAAAAAAATCAAATCCCCAAAAGACACCATTTTGAATTAATTACTTTAACTAAATTATTCATCTATTGCTTGACTTAAAAAATAAATAGATAAAGAAATAATTTTACAAAAATACCTCACTTAGATAATATGTCAACATTTCCTTTTTCTCCCTTAAAATGGTCCTAAATAGTTCAATTTCGCAAATCAAACTAAGTTACAGTTAATTTAGCCAAATAAGTAATTGCCGGATAACCGTGTGTTAGTGGGCATTTCGGGTGCTTTCAAACCCTTCCCGAAATGCTAATAAGAACCCCGAACCCCCTTTTAAGTTTTCATAAGATTTTCTGTTTTAGTCTTTTGAAAACGACAGTTTTCTTGATTTTTCTTAAAAATTAAGTGGCGACTCTAAAACCAGTCTAAATAATATTTTAAAATAAAACATCTCCAATTAAATATCAAAACTAAATTGTTTATGTATCCAATTGTTATGTAGTTTGTATATAACTGATATCCAGAAATTTGTATCCAATTGACATGCAGTTTGTATATAACTAGTATCCTGAAATTATGAGAGTCAATTTGTAATTCATATGTAGTTGATAACTGACTTGAAGAAAACAGTGAATATTATATATCATTCAATTCTTAAAACTGTATAAAAAACAAATATATATCGTTCAAAAGTTTAAAAAAAAACATGAAATACTAAAGAGTCTAAGCTGTAATCAACTATCTCAAATTTGATCTCTGTGGTCTTGGTATAGGATAATTGCTATGAGGGGTCCACCAAATTTGCTAGCAACAGTCCCAATTACTTCACTCTCACTGATCGTGCCATCATCGTTCTTTGTTTTTACGTAGTGCCATCAACCTAGTTGGAGAAATTGAAAAGAAACCTTCATATTATAAGAAATACTAATTTCATACCAACATTAGTCTTAATTTATACAAAAAATGAGTAATTTAACAAACTACAATCAATTCACATAATTGGAACACTCATATCATACCATCTTTGATAAAAATAATACACAACTTAAGTCAACTTTCATACCAACAATAAATCAGTTTAATACCAATGTTAAAACACATTTCATATCATATTCATAAGTTGTATATTAAGTCAGCTTTTTCATGCCAGATTAGTAGACATAATGAGAATAATTTGAAAAAAATAGCTTTCTTCTAAACTGTGTTTCATACCAGATTTAAACAAGTTTCACACCAAATACAAGTAACACATCATACCATTTTTATACCAATTCATGCCAACATTAAACAAAATTCATGCCAAACAATAATATGCATAATATAACAGTTTTAACAAAAAATCTACTAAATTGAATTATTGTAAAATAAATTAAATATAATATTTATCCTAACCACTTTTTTTTTTTTACCTTTTTTGGGTGTTGAAATTTTCTAGTCCTCCTTCGTTGTTGCTCTTCTTTTTGATGGTTTTGAAGACTCCCCATGTATCGACGTTGGTTGATTTTTTTGTTTTTTTCTTCTTCTTCTTCTTCTTCTCACTTACAAAATTTGAATTTGAATCAGATTCCTTTTTTTGTCCTTTTTGATTTGCAGGACTTTCAATTTTCTTTTCTTGACTCTTCTTCCCCTTTTGTGTAACTTGTTTCTTTCTTTGTGAAGTACCGCCCTTTTTCGCCGGACTTTCATTTTTGTTTGGCGGATGCGATTGAGTCAAAATGTTGAATGTTGGAGCCTCTATTTCAGTAGTAGATGTCGCTTCTACTAATCGAGGGCTCTTTCGAGGAGTATGATCAAGTTTCTTCGACATGTTTTGTCAAAAAATCTTAAAATATTGATTATTATTGTTGTGAATTTGCCCTTTTGTTTTGATTGTATGGAGAATATATTTCTCCTAATCAGTTTTTAGATGTTGAAACCGGCTTCAATGGAGTATGGATGAAAGATATGAAAGATGAATTTCTATTTTTTTGAACGTGGGGTGGTGGGATGGTGGGATGGTGGTGTGTTGAATAACATAGGTGTGCTGCTTAGGGGTGTAGGATTGACATGGGGTGAGGGATTTAGGTGGGGTGTGGGGGTGTGGCTTGTAACTGTAAAATGTACAGTAATCAATGTAAATCCCTATAATTGTGTAAGAGATAATTATGGGGTATTCTTTATTTAAATAATTTAATAATAATATAAAATTATAAAAAGATTAATTATTTAATAAAGTAAAATTTAATTGATTTATAAATAATTAGTGATATGTTATAACCCGCAATTAAACTGTTATAAGCAAGAATTTTTTAAAAATAGGTTTAAAACCTGTAATATTGACTCTTAAATGTGTATATGGGGTGATTTTTCCAATTCTAATTCACTCTATAGTTTGAAATAATTACATATATTGTCTCACTAATTAATAGATATATAGGGAGAGAGGTGAGAGAGAAAGTCAATGTATCTCAAATACATGCGGATCATACTATACATGTATCTAGGGAGAGAGTCGAGCGAGATAAAAAAGAGGTGATCGAGATAGGAGGGTGGTGAGCGAGAGAGTTAGTATATCCTAGATACATGTAAATCATGCTTGGATACAATGCATCTAAAACAAATACACCTAATTTGACCTGCATATATCCAAGATACTTGTATTTGAGTATGCCAGATACATGTATCTGGCGTAGTATATACGATACGGAAGGTAATTTCAAAAACTAAAGTGAATACACGTAATTAAACCCTAAACTAGTGAAATTTATGTTGTTTGCTCAATAATAATCTTAATCACAAAAAAAAGAGTAAATAATAATCATTTTGAAAAAAATGAAGAATTAAGGGAAATCAAATGCAACAATTTATTTCAAAGATCCAAATTACAAACTTTTTCTAAACTCTCCTTCCAATTCAGTTGAAGGCTAAATATAACTGAATTTTGTAATTACCAAATAGAAGTATATTTCGAAATATTTTGAATACGACAGAGAAACAGAGAGAGATATTTCTAAAAAAAATTACACAATATTTTGTTTAGGATTGAATGACTCTAATTAAGGTAAACTGACATTTTCTTTTAGCATTAAATTAGAGATTATGATTATGTATTGTGATTCTTAAAAGACCGCTATATAAGTAAAAGTATCTTATGATTGTCAAAAAAAGTTGTTATTAATAGGGGAAAATGTGCAGAATGCCAAACATTTCAATCATATTAAATGTTATAGCTACCGTTTAGGAAAATTCTAATTCACAGATTTGTTATTTGCCTAATTTGTATAATTATGTTTCTAATTGTGTAAATCCAGAATTTTGTATATGTTTACCGTAACTATTTGTATATAATTTATGAAAAAAATCATAATAAATTACTATGTTTGTATATTGACAAGTGAAATATACAAACGGAGTTTTGAAAAAATCCTATATATAAATACATAATTTGTATATACTTACCCTATTTGTATATTCGCAAGCGAAATATACAAACGGGCAGAAATATGCAACCACCGCTTCCATAGCAAACAAAACTATAGTTATGAAGCGCAATTATCAAAACTATATAGAGCCTTATTATGTCCGCTATGTTTGCTATTTCTGAAATTTTCTCTTACTAATCTATATATCTATATATAAAGTTAGGTAAAAAAGAAGTGATGTGGCACTTCTCAATGGCCAAGAATCATATTTATCTTTTTTGTATTTTTTTTTATATTTTATTTTATAAAAGCATCTCTTTAATTCATATCTCTTCAATTACATAATTAATTTAGTAACATCTATAACTTCTAAGTTCTAACCTTTCATATTCATAACCTTCAAATTATTTAATATACAATTTTATAACTCCTTAAAATCACACTAATAAAAACCTATTTTGAGACATGTATGATGATTGGTTTATTTTATTTTTTTTTATTCTTCATTTTTTGTCTCATTGGTTGGTTAATTTTTTCTCTTCTTTGATCTAATTTTGCAGGAGAGATATCTATAATGAAGAATATCAGACATTTTTGCATAGTTTGCTTTTACGAGGTAAAATGATTCGATATGCATAATATAATTATCACTTTTTCTATTGTAATTATATATTTAATTATTTTTTTGGATTCTTGATTATATGAATCATGAGTTTTCTTTTAGAAAAAAGTATTTGATTTTTTCTCTTTGCTTCTCTTGTAGGTTCCGTCTTTCTTCTTTATCTCATAACTAAATATTCGTTAAGGTTTTTACTTGATTAGTTAATTTTATTTTTATGGTTTTTTTGTTGTTTAAGGTTAACTTACTGTGTTTTCAGGTCTGCATATTTTTAAAAATAAAAGTAGAAAAGGGAGTTAATATATACATGTATGCTACTCAAGAAAGCATGTAGATGTAATATTATAGTTATGTGGATCAACATTTTATTAATTATAATGATAGAACATGAGAATGTAAAGTTAATTAATTTTCAAAATACAATATAATTCATAATTGACTATTAGTACATAAGTTTATGATCTTTTATTATTATTATTATTATTATTAATATTATTATTATTATTATTATTAATATTATTATTATTATTATTATTAATATTATTATTATTATTATAAGAAGTTCTTAAGTTTTTGATTCCCTCTTTTGTAAAAAAAATAAAAAATAAAAAATTAAATAGTAATTCTATTAAAAATATTTAACATTTGTTGTTTGAAAGATTAATACTACTTAGGAGTATATAAGTTTCTTGTTTCGTACAATGCTTAAGTGAGTCTTCCCTATTAGAAATGTCTATTGATTATAGTACTTTAAGATCGTGTGTTATTGCAAAATTTATTAAAATTTACTTTTGTAAATGATAATTATTATTGTGTTTCATGAGTTACAAAAAAATATCTAACTATTTGCATTCTTTACTTAAATATCATGTCTCCTCAACCTTCTTCTATTTAATTTTTCATGATTAATCAATCTATAAATAACAATTCTCCATGGAGTTGTTTAAAAAATATTCTCATTATTTAAAATAATTAAATGGAGAGCACAACCAAGGAAGGAAAAAAGTTGTACAATACACTAATTTTTCACAAGAAAAAAATACCAACAATATTAGAGAATCATGTAACATTATACGTTAATGAACTCACATATATGAATTACTTTTTATACAATTACACCATCCTAAACTAATCCTTTACCCCTTTTCATTTACTATATTTGCATAATAAATTAATAACATATCTTTCATAATAAACAAATAACCATACAAATCCCCAACTTTCCTCCAATTATTTATCAAAATCTTGACACTTATCTTACCACAAACATTTAACAAATTCAAAAAATTAATTCATAATTTAAACAATTAAGTGGAAAGCACAACCAACAAATAAAAAAAAGTGGTATAAATACCACAAACAAAATTAAAAATATCAAGACACACCATTTATCTTCATAGTCATCATATGCTCATAGTGGTTTATTGAGGTTAGTTTTTCCAATGTTCAATATTATTATATTTAAATTACATTTTATTGCAACACTTTATCCTTAGTTTAACTTTGACAAACTTATACAGAAGTACTACAATTGATAAGAAAATTATGGATCATCCCCAACAAATTAGTTTGGAGAATTGTCAAGGTAAAATATTAATGTTAATATTCATAACTATATTAAGTTGTATTTCTATACCATTAACAAAATATTTATTTTTGAATACAGATGCAACTGAAAAATCAAGCAAAGCGGTTAAAGTGATGTATGAAAATATTATGCAATAGCAAATTGCATATTTTAAAAAGGAAAAAGAGCGATTGAAAAAATATATACACCGAAGAATTTCACTAGATCAATCATACAAAGAATGACATGACGTTTTTCATGTATTAGTTTCAATGTAATACAAAGATGAAATATTTTTTTATTAGAGAATATATTCTCTAAAAATCAATCTAATAACAAATGATAAGACGTTGATGTATTTCTTTATATTTTTTACTGTTAGTTTATGTTGAAAACCATTTCAAAAACATTCACAAAAGTATCCATAATAGATATTACAATATAAAAGTTCAATCTCCCTGGTATCTTAATAAAAAGCAAGGAGGACCATCAAAAAATACTAACAATTCCCCATTCAGTGCAATGGAAATAAAATAATTTTAATTTTTAATAGAGCATGTATCATTTCAAATGAGAGATAATGATACGATTGGATAGTATGATGATATAATTAATCCACAAGAAAAATTATTCTAACACATATTTTTAACCCTCGCAACCATGTTCTCTAGTATTATAATTAAGTCTTAAGAATTGCCACATCACCTAAGACTACAGTTACATTTTCTCTTTGAATCAGAAGCAAGACTTAATATTATATTTGGACATTTTTTCACACTGGGCTTCAACAACCGAAATACTGTAGGTCCAGTTCTATTGGCCCAATTTTGTTGTAAATACGTATATACACACAAATACAAGGGAAAACTACAAGCAAACATAACTATTGTGTCTACTATATAATATAGTTATAATTTTGAAATATTATCTAATATAACTATTCTCAAGGTTTTATAGCAAATCTCTCCACTCGCTCCCAGCTCTCTCCCTCTCTCGTCCCTCTCCGAAATTTTATTGAATAATATTCAAGAAAAAGAGTCTTATCATGTCTTTCTCTCCCTCTCTCTTCCCTCTAACCACATGTATATATTGAATGCAACCTATACCAGATTGTATGTGTTTATATAACATGTATACGTTGAATATATCTTGTATCTAACATCTTTTCTCTCTCCCAAATCATTGATTGCATCTCTCCTCCTTCTAACTTAGTTATGCATCGTAATTATGCAAATTATAGCTATAGATCTCTAATTTAGTCCAAACTTTAGTCATTTTTTAAAGTTCCGCTATAAGCACAATTACATTTGCAATGGAGTTTTAAAAAGATTCATATCATCTCGCTCTTCTCATGTTTAATAATTGGGCCTTTAAATGTTTCTCTAGGTCCAAAGTCGAAACAAAATGATTAACAGCTTGAAATTATCCCACCAAATCAGTGTAATCACATTAGATTATCATTAACCCAACATGTTATTTGACCCAAATTACATGTGTGATATTGTGTGTTGAGTGAAGTAGCCAGCATGAAGAGTTCCTTTTTGGAGGCTGATTTTGAGAGATCAAATAACTTCTTAAAAATTATTAGCGCTAATCCTAATCGGGGACCCTTTTACCTAAAAAAAAAAAAAAAAGGCCTAATATACCCTTCAATTTTATCATTTAGAGCTGATATATCTTTCGTTGTTAATTTAAAATTATTTTTTCACTTCTATTAGAGGAAAATGATATATGTGAGCTATTTGTGTAATAATAAGAATATATATGGGTCATTTTCATAACAACTCAACAAAGGTTATATCAGCTCTAAACAGTTTTAATTAATATTCCCTCCGTTTTAATTTGTTTATCTTACTTTCCTTTTTAATTTGTTTCAAATAGAATGTTTTTTTTTGCAACTTTTTGATTATAAATTTTTCTCATGACAGGTTTATATTCACCAAAATAAAATGACATTTTAATACGTTCTACATATCTTTAATTTGAGATCACAAACTAAAAAAATAAAAAAATCTTAAACTCTGTCTCATATTTGTCTTATGTTATACAAGTGGTACAAAAGATACTTTTTGACTTTTCGATGCTGAATTATTAATATATAGTCCCTTTCATCCATATAAACAAGTCATTTATAATAAATAATAAATATACTTTTTAATTTGGCTTTATTTTATATTTATGCTTTCGAACTTTATGTGTGTACAAATAGACATTAAAACTTGTATAAATTTGAATAAATGACATCCTACATGGCAATATGTGTCTTACGTTGTGTTCTACGTGTATTATGCCGCATAGGACTCATGTGTATGGTTGTTCAACTATATACAAGTTTAAATATCTATTTGTGCACACCAAAGTTGAAAAGTATAAATATAAAATAACATCAAATTAAAGAACACATTTATATATTATGCCTAAAAATAATAACAAAAAAAGTTAGTAAAAAGATAGATACAGCTAACCATGGGAATCTTGTCCTTACATAATACTATCTCCGTCTACTTTATTTGTCATGTTACGTTTTTCGAAAATCAATTTTGACTCATTTTTAAAGTTAAATTAGATTGCATTAATTTGATATTTTAAACAAAAAAATTTGATATTCAAAAACTATACGAAAAGTACTATAAATTTCATTTTCTCGCACATCAAAATACAAATTAAATCACAACACCATAAAAGTCATCAATTGGACCAAGTCTAATACCATCAAAGTCATCATCTACAACTCATCAACCAACACCAATTTCTAACATTAATTAATGTCACAATTAAAAATAAAAATAAAAATAAAAACATATCGGAAAACCGCTCTTAGATACCGGTTAATCAAGAGGCGAATCTAGTAAAAGAGCTAGGAATTTATTCGAATCACTAGCCTTGACTTAAATTCTATGTTAAATAATACATACAGTAATAGATTTCAAACCTAAAATTTAATCAAAACCCGACCTGTAAAGTTCAAATCCTGAATCCGTTTCTGATTACGAAACCGTTAATCCAAGAACATCAGCAGCAGATCTTCCCATAATATTAGCAAACTCATTAAAACTTATAACACCATCACCATTAGTATCAGCTTCTTGCATCATATCAGATAACTCCTTATACGTTAACGGGCGACCCATTTTAGCCATTGACCCGGCCAGCTCAGCAGCCGTTATGTAACCGTTACCGTCTCGATCGAACGATCGAAAAACCTCCATTAATTGTTCTTGATTTATTAAAATTTCTGCATTCATATCAGGCATAATGGCATTTACGAGTTCATCGAATTCGATGAACCCGTTGCCATTATTGTCCATATTTGCTAATAATGTATGGATTTGATCGCCCGTTGGTTTGAGCCCTAGGGCACGAAGAAGCGCGGCTAACTCTAGTTGTGTGAGGCTTCCATCATGATCAAGATCGAATCGTCCGAATATTTCTTTGAGTTGTTTGAGTTGTTCATCAGATTGAAGGCTAGCCATTATACGAACGTATATATTATTATTGAGCTCGTAATAATACCTCGATATTTTGAAGAAAATAGAAGGAGAGAAATGAAGAAGTTTGAGATGTGTTTTTTTTTTGGATATAATGATATAATGAGAAACCGTGTGAGGGAAAGAGAGAGGAAACTGTAGAGGAAATTTTTTAGGAATATTATTTTATTGAAGTGATATAAAAAGATTGTGAATTATTATTGGTTTGACGTAAATATAGGAAAATTTTGTTGTAATTCTTAAAATATTAACTAGTTTTGGATAATAACAAATTTTCTTATATATATATAGACTTATTACTTGTTTTTTTCTTATATATTAGGAAAAATCCTTTTGGCCAGAATTTGGCCAGAATGATATTTTAGCCATGTTATTTTATCTTTTTTAACATTTTTATCCTTTTAACTTTAATACCTTTTATTTAAAAAATAAAAAAATATCAGTTTATTTTAAAATATAAAAAATATTATAGAATTTTTAAATTTCTGGCTAAATTTTCTGATCATTTAGCATTACCCTGTACATTATATATATATATATATATAGACTTACTTGTTTATTTTTATTTTTATTTTCTGAATAACAGAAATACTGTATTTATTGAACTTATTCATGGCTGTTAGTGCCACCGAAAGTGACCAGACAGTTTGTCATTCAATGAATGGTTGGTGAAGCCATTAATGGAAATCCAAAAATAAAATTAAAAAAGACAATGAATGGAAAAAGGCCAGTGTTTAACTTTCATTACATTTTCTTACGATTATTTTTGCTTTGAGTCGAAGGTTTATTAAAAATATGCTTTTCTATCTTATATTTGAAGAAGAGGTAGTTCAGAGTACTCATCTCGTGGAACTATACTGAATATGTTATTATTGTAGTAATGACTTGACAAGTCTTTAAGTATAAAAAGTAAAATGACAATTTTATTATATTATCATTTGAATATAATAAATTTAATATATTAAAAAATACATTGGGGAATCACTATAATTAATAAAGGTAAATTAGGAACTTAAATGATAATTATTTTCTAAACTGGACAAATATACATCAACTTTTAGTATAGTGAATAAGTAAAAGTGGATAGAAAGAGTAGTGATAAAGTTAGAAATTTCGTTATGAGTGTTCAATATCTAATATAAATATGAAAAGAAAAAACTGACTTATATACTTCATATAATTTTCTGTATACATTAATATAATTTTTCAACTAATGATATTCAACTAATCACTCTTACTATATGTCATATAATTTTTCATTATCAAGTAATATATAAGGTAAAATTAATGCTAATTAATCATAGTTAGATTAAAAAAAAAAACTTTATATTCAAACACATAACATGTTGATTCGATGCCAAGTGGTCAACTTTAAGCACAGTGGGAACACTAGCATGACTGAATCAAATAAAAGAATATATGAGTCTTAACATTTACATAAGAAGTCTTCAATTTTCCACTACTTGTTTTTTTAACGTACTACAATTAAAAAAAATATACTATATGATAAGAGTACCAAAAAGATTTTTTAGTTCACTCTGTATCAGGGTAAATTAATACACTAACATAAAACGAATCGATATAACTCCAGGCAAATAAATACAAAGCAAAACTCATTATGTATTGTATTTTTTTAGAACTCTTCCTATTTCAGATAAATACATGATAGATATTTGCTCAAGAAGGGGACCATTTCTTGATTTGTGCGTGTCATTCTAGCACAGGGATCATGTTAATCACTATATCGTTCTAATTTTATCAGATATCCGCGAAGGAACTGAAGGACCTGTACATTTCATCAAGACTTGCATTGTGACCTTCTTGAACAAGAAAGGAAATGAATGAACTCTTGATCAGTTGTACCAGTTACTTACAGAAAAAATGCTGTCAAATTGCAGAAACTACACGTATGTCAAGCTAAAAGGGGACCTACTTTACAAAACTTAATCAGTGTACCTCTCAGCTAAAACAGCCTTTGATATATTAACAGATGTTTCATCTAAACATGTTCAGACAACTCTCTACTATAATTGGTGCTTTGACTCGAAAAATCTGAATTAACATCTTGACTAGGAAATGCCATCCTTCGAAACAATCTTATCTGTGCAGATTGCTCAGCAGAGTTATATATTGCACTTTCACCAACTTTCATCCCGTTTGTCAAATCAGACATTAGCATACTATCAAAAGCTCTCATGATCTGCGTAAGCATAAGCATGACGAGAATGTAATTTTTCTTCTGTTTAAGAAGACTTGAGGTTGTTTGAGTGTTAGTTTTCCAGTAAGTAAATGAATTTACCTGTCCCATCCCTGGTCTCTTTGCAGCTGAGTGACGCACACAAGCTGCAGCAATCTCAATCATTCGAAACATCTCACTGTCAATGTAATTATTCCCAAGGCGAGGATCTGTCAACTGATCAAATTCCCCTTTTTCAAGTGCATTACCAAGCAAAGGTCGAGCCTGGAAGCAATCAAATTAAAGTGCAGTTAGTGGATCCTGCTCGACAAAATGAGAAGGGATATAAGATCTCTGTTGCTACTGTTATTGGTTTTTGGTTCTCTAATGATCGATTAAATGATTAAATGGTTGTTGCAGTTTCAAGTTTAGACTTGTCTTAGGATCTACGGTTTTGGTAACATGAGCAAGTTGAAACGAAATTTAAGCAGACAACTTCTGTGGAGTTGTTGCTTTGGTTGTTGCAAAAGCAACCAGACCTCAATGTTTCAGGTGTTAAACGAATGATATTACAGGACTGACTACATAATTCTCAGTACTATCTGAAACCAAGTCAGGACCATTGTACGACCGAATCACTAAATAGAGTATAAGAAATGAAGATAGAATCATCCTGTTGGAGAAATCAAAGCAAAAAGTCTGCCTTATCAGATCTCAATGATCAGGACATCCAACACAACGTTAATACTCAAATAACAAATTGATTTGATGCACTCAGCACTAAGATATCAGGTTCAGCGAGACATGTTTTTCTGACAGATTCCGCTATGCTGCTAAGTCCAACCGATATGTTTAATATAGAGACTTGAGGGCTTGGGAGAAGAGAGTTATCCTTTAAATATATGTCATCTCAATTCTATGAGACAAAAGAAAGCAGCATTATTCCATCCGAATATGTAAGAATAGCTGAAAGAACCATAGAAAATATAAGATTTGGGCCTTTTCCTTGTAATGAACAAAGAAATAAAAGCATTTAGCTTTAGTAGATCATGTTAAGGTTGTTATATTTTAAAGTTTGGATGAGCTGCACAGAGCCTAGCTCATCCTCTCTCGAGTCTTGAAAATTACTATTCAAACATAATTACTTAAAGGACTGAACTATGTAAACCAGTATATCTATTTGGTCGTTCTAATAGATAGTTAGTATGGGTGTGTTCAGTATGGAGGAAAATATTTTCCAATTTTTCAATGTTCGGTTGGTCAAAATTTTTGGAAAACATTTTCTTAAGAAAAATCAGCTCCTTAAAAATGAGGAAAATGATTCCCCAAAGAAAGTAGGGAAAACAAGTTCCACAAGTGACCCTTCCCACTCTCCAACATACCTCATCTTCACCTCCCCCCCCCCCCCCACCCCCCCCGCCA
>NW_006239717.1:68912-83587 GCF_000226075.1 Solanum tuberosum
CCCCAAAACCCTCATAGACCCCATCCCCACCACTCCACTCATATTTTTTGCTTACATTACCAACACAAGAAAATAAGTAACAACCCACTTATTTTCCTAGATAGTAATATTTTTCAAGAAATCACTTTCCTTCATACCGAACACATCATGTACTGTTAAGAATTTTTCTATAACAGAACTTTACATGCTCTTTTGGTGTCATAAGCCATAGGCAAGTCCTCATAGTCATAATATATAGCAATGAAACAAACAATTGTTATTCAGTAGTAAATTACAGTTACCAGTTATCGTATTATTTTCAAGATAAAGACAGTCTTTTGATCAGCCTTCATACTAATTGTGTCCAGGAGCTACACAAATTATACAGTTCTCAAACACTATGTTGCTAGGACTCTCCAAAAATGTTGCCACACCCGTGTCGGATCATCAAAAAATACACTAAATGTAGAGGATCCGACACGCACCCATCAACATTATTGAAGAGTCCGAGCAACATAGCTTAAAGCCATAAACATCACCATATAGTTGATTGGAAAATAATTAAATGAATGTATTCAGCAGCAGTTATGTTAGATCTACTTTATCTACAGATGACCGCACCAACACAGAGTTAAGTTAGTACAATTAATGAAGCTGAAGGTCACAAATAAATTATGTTTGTATTTAACAATCGCCTGAACTATGACTTATAACATTTATCCCTCTGTGTTAGTTAGAAGGTTGATCATACAAGACCAAGTGAATCAATTCAAAGTATTTCAAAATAACACCTAAATCAAAAGGATTTAAAACAGATCAATAGCAACGTGCACATGCAAGGATAAGGTTGATATTTAAAACATAAATTTAAGGTGTGCAAAATAACAATTATGTATTTGGAGATAAACGGATCCTTAAAAATTATGGAGATTTTTCTAAAACATCTAAGCGCATATCTGTCTAATTTTATCAGTGCCCAAATAACTAAGCAAATATTCTCTCTCCCATTATGTCATGTAGCTCCAGACGAATCGGGAAGAATTCCCAGCAACAGATATGTAAACACTTCAACCGATTTTCCACATTTTCTTGCTTTCCCCTAACTTCACAAGGGATATTAGAGCAGTCCAAAACTTGAGGTACTTGCATATGGTACCTGCTTTAAAATTTGCCTTAAGAGACTATTAAGTACCTGATTTATCTCATTCCATGTTACATGATTTGGGCAACATTAATCAATAATACAAATCCTTTATGTATCAGTCTCAATTTTTCAGAACTTGTATCACATCAATCTCATACTCAAGACATTGGTGTGGTCAGACCAAGGAAAGGGAACCCTCTTAGAGCTGCAACTAGAGGCCTACACTGTAGAGTAATTACAGTATTTTTTTCAAACATCAGCTATCAAATTCATGAAGTGAGAAAAATGACGAGGAACTACAATATTCTGACTCAATTTCTCATAGAAGGTGTAAAAATGATAATGAAAGAGATCACACATCACTATTGACTTAAGAGGAAAAGAAAGAGAAGTCGGCTACAAACATACCCACTCAACTAGACTTTCCTCCCCCAAAGGCTGAGATGCATCCACAGACTTCCGTCCAGTAATTAGCTCCAGAAGCACAACTCCAAAGGAAAATACATCGGATTTTTCAGTCAGCTTTCCACTGGATGCATATTCAGGGGCCATGTATCTAAATCCAAACCAAGAAATTAGAGTAAACATGGGCAGTACAAAAATGGCAGTATATTTTCTTATGCTCTATTTGATGACAACGTTGGAAGAGAAACCTACCCAAACGTACCCATTACACGTGTTGTAACATGGCTTTTTGCATCCTGAGCTAATTTAGCTAATCCAAAATCAGCAACCTGTGAAAAAGTGAAACGATTGTAAAAGGCAGTCTACAAGAAAAACAATGCAAAATAAAGGAGTTTTGAGGAATTAGACATACCTGAGCATCAAAGTTGTTATCCAAAAGAATGTTAGGTGACTTAATATCTCTGTGAATGATGCGAGGACAGCCTGCCATCACAACCAATAGAAATGAATAAACCAAAAGAAGCAAGAATTGAATATCATATTAGAAATTTATACTTAAACTTACTTCAAAGACTGAATTTTGGGAAAATTTCATGTCATCTTTCAGCAATACTTATTTAGCTGAAGGCCAATAATAGGTCAAATAACAAGACCAAACAGAATATGTGATCACATATCACACCATTATGGTAACTTTTCCAAGTCTGTTCAATATATTTCTTATAAGATAGAATTCATTTGTGACTGAACATATACCACACCATAACAGTCACCTTCCGAAGTATGTTCAATATAATTCTTATATGATAGAATTCATTAGTTGAGCCAACTATGTCATAAGGAGAAAGCATTTCATTGTTTGTGTTTGCATACTTGCTGCTCAAGATTGTTAAAGATATTTTAGTAATTTCTCAACACAAGTAGGTGATGCCTAAATTGTGGTCAGTCGTTAGGTAAGCATTTTATCTTGTTCATCTGAGAAGAAATCAAATGAAGAAACATGGACAGCTCATAAGGTAAGGAAGAGAACAGTAATTACAATCTTCATGCAGATAAGCTATTCCACGGGCTGCACCAACAGCAATCTTAACACGTGTTGCCCAATCCATAACAGTTCTTCCCTGCTCTGTAATTTTGTAAATTGCAAGTATTAACAGCTAGCTTTAGTTACCAAATGCCAAAAATGAATGTTGAAATCTGGAAAGTTCCACATTTACCATGGAGATGGAAGTAAAGGGTGTCGTTGGGGACATAGTCATATACAAGGAGCCTTCCGTTCTCATAAATGCAATAACCTACAAGTGAAACCAAGTGTCGATGATGTATTCGACTAATGATTTCAACTTCAGATCTGAATTCACGTTCCCCCTGGCTCCCATAAATATTAAGCTTTTTTACTGCTACATCTCTCCCATTTGCTAGGCATCCCTTGTACACGGAACCAAATCCACCTTCGCCCAATAGATTACGCTCTGAAAATTTATTAGTAGCTTCAAGTAGTTCTTGATAAGTAAACCATGGCTTTGAATGACCTAATCCACCAGTGTTTCCTGTCGTGTTCGCAATATTGGAGCCAGCTCCATTTCCAATCTCAGGTTTTGATTCTCGAAACTTTAACGAGGCAGAACCTGAATTGTATTTCCACATCTACTCAGATTGCATTTCAAAAGATCTGAATGACTTATAGATAACACAAATGGTGCTTGCAGCATGTAAAACATGGATTAACACACTTAAACAATGATTTGACAGTATCCAAACAGTACCTGATTTTGGAAAGGAGATCAGAGTTGTTGGCAAGATATAACCACCACTCAGGCCTGAATTTTTTTTCTTTTGCTTCCATATGCACCATCCTGCTGCTCCAACAACACCAAGCAACAGAAACACAAGTATGATGCCAATTGCAACAGACCCTCCAGTACCAATGTCTCCATCCCCTATATCCTTTGATTTGACTGCTGAACTGTTACTGGATGTAGTAGTGTTGCCTGAAGGAAATGATGGTGAAGGAGGAGTAAGAGAAGGTTGTGCACCATTGGTGGATTGAGGTGGTGATGATTGTGCTGTAGGTGTTGGTAGAGATGAGTTTGTAGGGGGTGAACTAGAAGATGCTGAATTAATAGGAGGTAATGCAGCTGGTGAAGGGGGTGAATTTTTGGGAGGGACTAAGGCTGGGGAATCTGGAGTATTTCGTGGTGGCTTGGATGGAGGTGCATTCGCAGGTGGCTTGGATGATGGTGGTGACCTTTTAGGAGGTTCAGGAGATGGATTCCCCGGTGATCGTGGTGCTGGAGGAGTTCTTGGATTTTGCACAGGTGGTGGAGGTGACAATGCAGGGGGGCGTGTTGATGAATGAGGAGGCGACAATGAAGGGGGACGCGTCGATGGTGGTGTAGGTGAACTTACAGGACGAGTTGGTTCTGGTCGAGGTGGTAATGGTGGTGGACTACTTGTTATGCTGGATGATGGAGGTTCTGGCGAACTAACAGGTGGACTAGAAGATGGAGGTGGTGCTAAGCTGCTAGCAGGCGGACCAGACGGTGTAGGTGGAGGACTAATAATTGGAGGAGCAGATTCTGCAGGAGGTGTTGGAGTCGAAATTGGTGGTTGTGGTTGTGGAGATGAGGCTGGAGGAGGCAATGTTGTATTTGTTGGAGGAGGAGGGGATTGTGGCATTGGTGATGTTGCTACAAGAGGAGCAGATTGTGGAGATGCAATAGAAGATGAGTTTTCATTGGGCTGAGATATAGGTGCTGGAGAATTCAAAGCAGTTGGTGGAGCTGCAAATGGTGTAGAAGAACTTGGAGGGGGTGAAACAATTGACATCTCCAATTTTCACCACCACCAAAAACTAACTAAAATTTACACCATTCACTAAATAGTACTACAATATCTGCAAATATCATTGATATGACAACAGTCCAAGAACTCTACTACTAGCTCTATAACTGATATTTCCAAATCAAGATCCCTAATAACAATAACAACAACAACAAACCCAGTGCGTTCCCAAGTGGGGTCTGCGGAGGATAGAGTGTCCGCAAAAAATCACTTCCTCTTATTCTACAATTTGCATTCACAACAATTCACCTCCACAATACTTGCATCAATTAACACTATCCAAGTTAAAAACCAAAGATTTTGAAAACAAAAACAAAATTCAATCTTTCTCCACAGTACTCAAGACTTTGGCTTTATGTCCAAAGTAGAACTCAGCTGCAAATATCAAACACTTTGTCAAACAAACCACCACAAGCTAACTAAATTTACAACATTCACTATATAGTATCAAAATCTCAACAATACTTGCTCTAAAATTGATCTTTTAGTCAAATCAAGATCCCCTTGGGTGCAGTAAAAAGTGCTTCCTCTTACTCTACAATTCACCTCCACAATACTTACAGCAATTACACTCCACTACCAAGCTAAAAACAATAACAAGATTCAATATTTTCCCAAAATCACTCAAAAATATGTTGGCTCAGACTGTAACCAGCCCTCATCTGCTGAAACAAACAACCAATGAGGAAAAAGAAAGATACCCAAATCACCAAAAAGAATTATCTCAAAATCCCAAGTACCCAAAAGTCACAAAAATGAATTTTTTCTTCTTCTTGATAATAAAGAATTTGTGCTTTCAAACGAAAACCCACTTTAAACAAAGGCCCATAAAAATGATTCCAATTGTCAAGAACAGAAAAGCATGAGAATTTGAGCCAATCTTGAAATAACAGAATGAAAAAAGCAACTTCTTTTTGTGACCTTAGAAAAAGATTAATGGAAATGGGGTCTGAGAAATCCTAGCAGTGGTACTAACTACAACACTGAAAACGACCTTAGTAAAGAAAGAAAAAAAGAGAGAAATTTAATACTGGTGTGAAATTTAAAAAGGGAACATGTGTGTTTTTTCAGTAATAGTGTTGTCTTTTAGTCATTGTGTTTATTGGACTGAAATTGTTGCTTTCTTATAACGTCAAATTCAGTGCAACAGATTCGTCCAACGTTGAGCAACGCATATTATTTTAGTACTAATTGGAGTAAAATTCGACCCTATCTTCATCAAGGGTTCAAATGTACTCCCTCCCCTCCCCCTCCCAATCAATTCTTGTAATCTCGACTTAATTCGAATTTAATCGGACTTCAATGTGAAGAGTACATATCAAATGAGAAATTAGAAAGGAAAAAACTATGTGATATAGTTTGATTAGAAGAAAATTTAAAATATATAAAATATTTTGTAATATTATAATTACAAGACAATATTTTTGTTACACTTTTTTCAAATAAGTGGGAGAGAATATATTGTCATTAAATATTTGCAAATAAGAAAAATGTTGGTATTTTTTTTAAGACGAGTAGAATAAAAAAAATGTGTTAGATAAACTGGGATAGGAAGCAAAAGTATATAAATGCATCATATCATGAATGTCTATACATAGTTTTCTAAATAAGCTTTAATTGAGCAGATAACTTACAAATAGTTCAATTCTAAATAAACTATAATTAAGCAAATAACTTGCTATTAGTTTGAATTTGAATAAGCTCGCAATCAAGAGACAAGTATACCACTTGCAAAAAGCTCAAGCAGTAAATGATGATCCTGGTTAGTGCTATATGCATGTGTGGTCTTTTAAGAAGCATTTTCTCGATGGAAATCTTTATGGGATTATGTATATGATTAAGTTGATATACTAATCTCCACTCCACGCAATTGTCAAAATTGAGAAAGGAGTGCCCAATTAATTTAAGTTCTTTTTTTCAAATATTATAGTTATATTAATCTCTCAAAATAATTAATTTAAGTTCGAAAATGTTTTCACGTACGTAAGAGTTAATGGTCTCACAACATGTTATGGTGATTATCAATATTTAATTTCTTCAAATTTAATAATTGTCATAATATATTACGTCGAAATACACTAACACATCATTATGTTGTGTTCTAATTTTAATTAGAATTTGGCTATAAATTTTGACGGGTCGCTAGGTTTTGCTCAGCATCTTAGTTGACAATTTTGACTTTTGTTAGAATTTATGGTCAAATCATGATAATCATCGTTTTCTGTAAATATTATCAACACAACCGGTTATGCTGATTATCGAAATTTGATAGATTGCTAGAATTTTTTTAGTATTTGTGAGAGAAATTCTAGGAAGCCACTAGGAGTTATAGTCCAAATTTTAAAGATTCACTGGATTTTCAAGCCAAATAAAATCTAATATTAATTGTATAATTCTTCAAGTTTCTTTAGTCAAAATCAACCCAAAATTATCAAAAGAGCAACGAGCCTTCAATTTTCTTCTCTATATTAATTTGATTCTTGTTCCATGTTAATTACACATCATGTATTTCTCTGATGGAAAACTTCATATCCCTTGTTTTAATTGTTAATAACATTTAGTATTATTATTAATACTTATAATTGACATGGCCCTAGCTACTACAATTATTTGCTAATCAACTTTTTGATCTTCAACCCTTTTAGTTGTTCATTTCAGATAAACAACTTGGTTAATTAATTATTTCCATTTGATTAAAAGAAAAAGATGAAGTGGGATTACCATTTAAAAGGGATCTTAGGTGCTTTCTACTTTATTAATCTTGTTTCTTGTTAGCTACACAGGGGTCGCTTGACTGGGAACAAATTATTCTGAGATTAATTATTTTGAAATAAGTTATTTTGGGATAAATTATTTCACCATATATGTGTGTAATAATTTATCCTAAGGTGTAAATGGTGAAATAAATAATCTCAAGACTTTCTAATACCTCCAATTAAATACATAATAAAATAATTTTACATTTCATTTCTGAAATTATTTTATCTTATGTCTCTCGCCAAACGATTCTTAAAGTTATCATTTGAAAATCACCTTGTTTATCTAGTCTTGTCATAAAAAGAGTATATGTTACAACCACGTGCTACATTTGCCTAGAGATTCCATTTTTTTGGAATTCTATTCTGTAAATTCTAACTAGGTAACTATACACCACGTAGAATTCTTCAATTTATTTATTTTTTAAAAAAAAGAATTCTTCAACTACATATACACTTTTTGTCGTTTTATAGTTTTAGAATTTTGAGATGAATTTAAAATATAAAATTTAATTAGTTCAGCCTTTAAGTTCTTGGACTAAATCTATTCTACTTTTGAAATTAAAATTTTGTATCAAAAGTTTTGAGTTCAATTAAATTGTAAATTGTATGATATTTTACGTTTATGTGGATTTATCGATTAAACATGCCATCTAAACATATAATATATAGAGAAACAGATTCAGAATTTTAATTTCATGGATTTTGGATTTTATAACGATGATTTTAAGTGTTAATAACTGTGTTTTAAACTTAATATTTGTATATATTTAATGAATTTATTAACATAGATACACTATTAAACAAAAATAACTAAATAAATTTTGAATTTCCTAAACACAAAATTAGAGGTTAACTCAGTGGTTTAGGAGATTCAAAATTTACTTTAAAGTTCAAAGCTCAAATCCTTAGCGCTACAGGATGTTCATCCAAAAGTCCTTTGCTAGTAAATTATATTGTTAGTGTATAAAGTTAAAATTATTTTATATGTATATATAATATATATTAATTTCTTCGCTTATTTGTGTGCTTCTTTATAGGATTTTGTCACTGTGTGAAGAACAACGAAAACATTACATAAATAGCTAGTCAAATTCAGTGTTTAATATTTACTTTTCTTAACTAGTACGCATGGATTATACACAATTATATACATATATTAATTATACATATGTTATACTCTAATTAGGTTAATTCTTAAAAACAAACATTATGGAGCTTTTTTACAATAAATTACAAATCAAAGGTCAATTATTTCCAAATATAATAAAACGAATGAACCAATTTAGCTAGTTGGTTGAGATTTGTTCCTCGATTAACTAAAAGACAAACTCTGATTAGAATCTCAATTAAGTGATTTAATAATTCAGAAATATTTAATTATTAATTAAGAATGATGACTTTGTGTACTGCAAAAATAGATTATTTTATTACTAGTATAGATATTACGTGAGGTACAACATACAATGCAAAACGTACAATCTCAATTATTAGTTTTAAAATGTTCCATGAAAATGACAAATCGTTACGACAATTATTGTCTCATATTAAGAGGAACCCGTGAAATTGATTGGTGAGTTGGATACTTTTCTTTTTGTTTTTTTTTTGTTTTTTCTTTCACGAGATATATAACTAGGTTCATATCGATGGCCGATTTGATTAAGTTTTTAGGTATAATGATTTGATTTATTGGTTATCGAATATTATATGTCTAAATTATTGTCAAATTAATAAGTATTTTTTTATTCGATTCGACTTAGCGATTATTTGTTGGTTATTAGCCAAACTATCAATTTATCTGATAAAAAAGTTGAAAAAAGAAAAAAGAAATAGCTTTTATGTATTCTACTAGTGACTTCTCATTCAATAATTTGAACTTATCGGATGTCATCATCGCTGCCAATGGGAAATATGTTTGGTAGGTGATGGTATATGACAAATCAAAAATTTTACTAAAAAGGTTTAATAAATATAAAAAGTAATTTTAATTTTATATATACATAATATAATTTTTCGACAAACTGATACTCTTACTCCGCCCATGAGGGTGATAATGATAATTGAGGTGAGCAGCGAATGAAGACAAATATCATCTTCTTTCTCTATATATGTATTAATATATATAGAGAGATGAAGATGTAGAAAGGATTAGAGAAATCAAGGATTGTATTGATAAAAATAATGTTGAGTTACAAGATCTTTATATAGGAGAAAAGTTTTATTCTAGCTATACTAGGAATCCTACTACAACACAAATATATTATATACATGATATCCTAGTCGACTTTAACCTCCTACACAGGATCCAGTAGCTTAGTCGTACATAATTTAGGATTTAGTAGTCTAGTCCTAGTATGACTCTAATTCTAACTTGTCAGCCTGCTTCAATGGACCTGTTCCTTCGACATGTTCCATCAGTCTTCAAGCTTCCTTCAACAGAAGAGCCTTCACATATACAATTTATTCGAAAGGAACATATTTATTTTATAGTTATTGTGTAATTTTCCATTCTACATCTCGAAACACACTCTTATTAGAAAGGTGAATATGCTTCCACATTTTCTTAATCTGAAATAGCTTGATGTATAAGGAAATATTTCTATTTTAGGGTACACTTTCGAGAACAAATCCATTGGAGATGTCACAATGATCACTAAATTTTATTTTTTTTGAAACCCCAGGATAATCCGCAGTCACTACAACCTCTAGCACAGTCTCTGCCTTTAGGATGAGCACTTTGTGGTGAGTACTTTGTGCGCACTGGGTAAACTCCTCACTATGTAATAGCCTGCAAAAAACATGATGAATGTAAACCGCACTAGGCAAGCCCCATGCGACAGACTCGACTCAAAAAACATTGAGCGGGGATCGATCCCGAGTTATCCTGGGGTTCATTATATGACAATAAAAATCACAAAAATTTCTTTTTTCCTTGGACAAAAACAATTTTCTGATTTCTCAAATTTGTTATATTTTCTTCTTCTTTTGGACATGACAAGTGTTATTTGTACACTGAAGACGTAAAATTTCAATATGAGACCAACGGGTTCTAACTTCTACATATAGTAATTTAAGGTCTTTAATTAGCATTACTCATAATTTAATTAGCCCAAATCCGGATTTTAAATTAAATTTTTGAAGACATTGTAATTTGTAGCAGGCTAGCAGCATAAGAACAAATTATTTAATTAACACAATATACAAAGTAAAAGCCATTCGACATTAGTATTCCCTCCATTTTATATTAATTGAATTGTTGAGGTGTTTCACACCCTTTAAGAAATGAAGATTAAGACATAAATCAGGCATACCTTTCCATTTTTACCCTTATTAATTATTATCAAATTTATGATTAAAATAACTAAATATTAATTAATAACTAATTCCAATACTAACTAATGAAGGGTAAAATTGGAAGAATATTCTAAAAGTAGTCTTGAAAATTAAACAATTAAGTTAATTTGGAAAATGAAAAATGTCTCAACAATTCAATTAATTTGAAATGAAGGGAGTAATATTTTTTCTTGTAATTTTAGTTCTCATCTCACAAAATAGAAAACATCAAATTAATTAGAGCTGAACTCAAAACATTTTTATCCTTGAAACTTTGGTTAAAACTTTCAGAATTTACTTACTTTGGAAAAAAAAAATTAATTTTTTTTTGTTTTAACAAAAATACTTCCAGATAGTAAAAATTTGTGTCTAATTACTTAATTAATTTTTTTTTTTGTAATATTAGAACAGTAATTTGTGTATCACTAGGTTACAAAAGTGTTTGAGAGGAAAAAGTGCCTTTTCAACTTCTTAAGAACCTACTCAATATTTTTTTCTTTAAAATTTGGTCAAACAACTCAATTTTCTACCATAAATATTAGTATGTTTTAAAAAACAAATACTTTTGACTTCATTTATTTAATATAAAGAATATAAAAGGAATTTAGGGTTTCGAAAGAATCAATTTCTACTACTTATGGTAGAATAAGGTCTGCTATTATAAACATTAATGCATACCCAAATTTTGTCACCTTTAGATTGATCATGCTAGAAAAACAATGTCAATTCCACTCTTTGAAATATTTTTATTGCTGCCTGTCAAATCTTTAATGCGTTTCAAAATTTTGAAATTCTCTTATAACATATTCAATTTTCGTGGACAATTATCAATTTCATATTCGTGGAACCACATACCTTGTTATTGGAAAAGTTTTCTACACTATCAAGCATGAAGAAGATGGCAAAACCTCACTCTTTTGTATTCGAAATTTGGACAAATTATGCAATCTCACTCACACGCACTATGGACTCACTCAATTAATGTGTGTTAATGGTTTATTTTGCTTATGGAGCAAAAGTATGCAATTAGTTGCAATTTGTAATCCCTTTACAAGAAAAATAAAGTTTCTACCCCGACTACAAGATCAGGTTTTTGATTTAAATATCTTTTATCTTATGTATTATTGCTCACTAGGTTTTGATCCAGAAGAAAAGAAGTTTAAAGTTTGGATAAGTATTCCGTATGAGACAATGTCAAGAAATTGAGTTTACACTCTAGATAAAGACGAATTATGGGAGAGAGATTGAATTTTTACCCATTCAAAGATGGAATATGTGTCGATGGAATTATTTATCGATTGTCTGGTTTCAAGAGGATAATAATTGCATTTAATGTTAAAGGTGAAAATTTTCGAATCATACAATTGTGGCCATATGATCACAATGTATGCTATTATTGCCCGATAGAAGTGAATGACAAATTAGCCGATCATAGATTATGATGATATGTCTAACAAGTATACAATCTTGTGGGTTTAGAAAAGACTCGATGGAAGAGGCATATTATTCATTTACCATCACAAGAGATGATCAGAGGGATAACATTTTGTAAACATACAACTTTTACTTTCCGAAGTCATGATGGCGCAGGAGATATTGTGTTTGTTGGTAATTATAAGAGGGAAAAACCGAATGAATTATCCTATCTTTGTTACGATGTCACGAGAAAGAGTTGGAGAATATTTACAAGGCGGGGACTTCCTACAAACTACAAAGGATTCGACACAAGGAATTTATTCTTATGAGCAAAGCCTCTTTCCATTGTCTGGATTTTCAAATTGTTGATTTTTCTTTAGAGAAAAGAGGTTTATGTCCCTCCTCAAGAGGTATATTTAATGAATTTTTTAGTGTTGTTATTTGGTCATGAGAATTATTCACCTTTTTTTGAAATATTTTGAATCATTGTTTATGATTTTCCACCTGGTGTCCGAAGCCCATATTGGAGCTCCAATTAAATTTGGATCGCGCTCTGTAGGGCCCATTCATGGGTGACGCTCTCAACAAGATTTTCTCCATACACAGGGCTCGAACTTGAGACCTCTGGTTAAGGGTGAAGCACTCCCACCAGTGCACCACAACCCATGTTGGTATTGTTTATGATATTATGTATCCAATTTGGAGTTAAATTATTTTCATGCTCTCATCTCTTTTTTTAATCGAAAATATAAACTTCAGAAATCTATCTATAAATAATAGGAGAAGTAAATATGTGTCAGCACTACAAAAATTCAACAATTTTAAAATTAAAAAATAATTTTAATTTTTTCAAAATATGTATCTAAAATTAACCAAAAAAATAATTATATTAAAATATTTTTATGTTTCAAAATTAAAAATTTACAGTTTCTAAAAGCAATTAAAGATGTATTTAAATTTGAAATTAACGTGCAAACAAAAAATTGAATCGCCACTTGATATTAATTACCTTTTTAAAATTAAACTTTTGCAGTTATTTTTTTAAGATAAGAACATATTTCAATAATTGCCAAGTGGCAAATTAATAAGATGCCACCTATGTATTATTTGAAATTTTAAAAAGTGCAGTTATCCGCAATATTTAAATTTACATATTTGCAGTAATTTTTTAGAACTTTTTAAGGTGTACATGGTCAAATGTCATTAAAATTTTGAAAAGTATCAGTTTCTCAGTGATATTATCCATTCAGATCAATTGCACATATTTTTAAGCAAAAGTCCATCTGCATTTTGCAGGGAATTGGAGTTGAAAAAGACGGCAATTGCAATTTGGCAACATAATAATTTAAAGGGATAACGGTCTGAAAAATATCCCAACTTTGATCGGATTTGTTGCTGCGATACTAAACTTTTATAATGATCTATTACCTCCCTAAACTATTTAATACCGTATTTTTTACCCCTTGAACTATTTAATAGTGTATTTTAAAGGTATATGTGCCTACGTGGACACATTACTATTTATAATTTTGCATTATTTTTTATGTCCACGTGGGCAAATACATATGTTTAAAATACGGTATTAAATAGTCTAGGGAAGTTATAGATCCTCATGAAAGTTTAGTATCAGAATAGCAAATTCAACCAAAATTGGGATATTTTTCAAACTCTTATCCCTAATTTAAAGGTGAAAGTTCTACTATCGATCTTATTTGCTTTATCACAAAAGATTTTGTAGTAAATTCTAAAGAAGTGTGTTCTTATGAACGGATACTTACTGGCTCATCTCTATTGATGATTCAATTGTGGTGATAAACTATCCAAATTAATTTATCTCACTGAATTATAGAGTCGGTACTCGATAGTCAGCAATGTTATGTTCTTTTCAAGGCTTGATGATTTTTATGAGCATAAAATAAAGTTAGGATTTTTGATATGCTATCATCTATCTATATATAAAAGGAGAAGAAAAAGTGACACCTGTCAGCACCACAAAATTTGTAGATATATTAAATAATAAATAACAATTTAAATAACAAAACATTTTAAAAAAAACAGAAATTAAAAACAGTTTTTAAAAAATTTAGTTTACGTTTAAGAACTGTTTTAACGTAATCTTTTTTTTGTTTAAATAAAATGAATATTTTTGTTCCTAATAAAATGCTAAACTGCCTTTTTAAAAATAAATTTTAAAAATATAAAATTTAAAATTGAAACTAAAATTAAAATTATACATGATATATAGATAATGATGCTAAATTTTAGGTGCAAGTAACAACAAAATACTTAAAAATTAAATTCCTTTAAAAAAATGAGCAGTTTTTTTAAAGATTTTTTTCCTTTTCTTTTAATAGACTATATTTCATACATAAAATAAAATAATTCAAAAGACCAAAAATAGGAACTTTAAAAAACTTCTACGACATAACTTTTAACAATATTAAAATAAACTCAAATTCATTTGCCATTTATTTGAAAATAAAAAAAATCATTCTGCACCATAATTACAAATACCAAAAAAATATAAATCGCCAATTTATTTGAAGAAAATAAACCCTCTGCATAATAAATTTTACATAAATAAAAATAAATAAAAAATAGAACCATTTTTTTCTATTGATAGTAGACCATCTCATCCACATCTATCTATATATATAAAAGAAAAATGGCATATGTGTCATCACCACAATTAATCTTCAAATTTCAGTATTTAAAATCAAATTTAAAAAGAAATATGTTTTTTTTTTTTAAAAACACATGTCAATTTTTTTATACGGTTAGAATGAGATATAATTTTA
>NW_006239717.1:84035-85048 GCF_000226075.1 Solanum tuberosum
TAGTATTTATTCTTATAAAGAGTTTCTACTATTTATTGATGTAAATTTGTTTCCGGATTTTAACTATATAATTTTATGTATATATTATTTATGATTGCTTAAAACAATAATACTTATGATTTTATTTCGACTTTTTAGAGAATACAAGTTTAGACTATCAAAATGGGGATGCCTACAACGAGATGATTTGCGTTATACAAGATATTTCTATAACTTTTAGGATTAAAATTTATATATGTCATCGCCAGAAAAAAGCAGTATTTTTTAAAAATATAAAATTGTCTTTGAAAAAAAAAGGTGTATTGGTAGTTAATTATTTCAAAATTAGTGGGATTAGTTTAAAATTTATGTATACGTGTAAACTTACACAGCAGTAACTATTATAAAATTTCGAATCCTAAAAAAAGATTTTTTTTAAAAACAAAAATACTTAAATTAAATTTCAAAATAGAAATGCTAATTTTTTGGTTTTCAAGTTTAAAATAAAAAAATTTAACTTTGAAAATATAAAAATAAAGAACACACGGAAGTTTTGCATCTAAAATTTAGTTTTTGAGCCTAGTTGTTTTATAGAACTATCAAGCATTATCTAATTTTATGGAACTATCAAGTATTATCCTTTGAAATATCTTAATTTAAATTATTAAAACTAATTAGATATCCTCATATTATAAACCTACATATAAATAAGTTTATTTTAAAATTCATCATTTAAATAATATTTAATATTTTGAAGTTTTATATCAATTTCTTTTTTTAAGGAAAATACAACATATAATCTCTATGTTTTATCCTACTTCTAAACAAATTGAAAAACTTTTAAATTAATATTATTTAAATTATTATTTATTTTTAAAAACTAGGTATGAAAGTTTCTTTTAAAATTTATCATTTAAATATTTAAATATTATTGAATATTTTAACTTTTATATCAGTTTTTTTCTTATAAAACATAATCTATGTTCTATCTTTACTTATATATATAACCTATAATCTATATGTTCTATCTTTAC
>NW_006239717.1:85420-106357 GCF_000226075.1 Solanum tuberosum
GAGGAATCGTCATAGCAAAAATTATTAAAATGATAGTCTTTATCACTATCATAAACATAGAAGGTATTAAGTTATGTTTTCATAATATTACTTTTAAAGGACAATCAAATTTCAAAATTGGAAAATAATTTAATGAGAAATAAAATTTAAACTTTTGAATTTAAGATACATAATATTTTTGATCTAGCTAGCGTTAAATTCTATCTTGAACAATATCACTATTATAAGTCATTTAGCAAATTTAAGACTATTCCCAATATTATATAACAACATTAAATTAAGTTGAAAATAGCGATTTTAAAATATACGATAAGCTTTTAATTTTCAATTTTTACCTTTTTAAATTTGAATTCAAAGATAACTATAATTACATATAATAAGCTTTATCAGATAAAATTCAAATAAACATTCTCTCATTTATATCCATACGTTTTCTGATATAATTCAAATTAAAATTTAATATATCATCTACATACATTGATTAAATCTAATATAGTGTTGTACTAATTAAGATTATTATTACCTTTATATCAATTTTCTATTATATTTTACACAAATTAATACAATAAATAATATTTTGAATCTTTTAAATTTGAATAAACATATATAAAATGTTTCAACATGTTATTTAGTCTTATGATATCAAATATTTCATATGGAAGGTTAGAATTGATAAATTATTAACATAATTTTTTTATTCAAACTACATAAAAAGAATAAATTATATATATAATAAATTAAATTGTGTACTAATGATATTAATTTAATATTGCTCAAATACACAAGTTACTGATTTCTTTTATTATATTATTATTATAATAAATTAAATATATTATTAAGTGCATTATACATTTTATTAATTATTTTTAATTATAAAATTATTACATTTTAAATCATCCGCGCAACGCGCGGGCACATATACTAGTTATAACAAAAATAGCTCTTAACAACATTAAATATTAATTGAATATATACATTAATAAAAGATGTTAAAGCTTTATCAATATTAGTTAATTGTCATAAAATCTAATATTTTATATTTTTATAAGCTTTAGGAACATATGCCAATTGTTTCTAAAA
Organism: Solanum tuberosum; assembly: GCF_000226075.1. NCBI lineage: Eukaryota > Viridiplantae > Streptophyta > Magnoliopsida > Solanales > Solanaceae > Solanum > Solanum tuberosum. The sequence goes on from NW_006239717.1 coordinate 86,501, forward strand.
TATATATATTTAGTGGTCATTGATTAACTGTGGCTATAGATTATTATTGGTGTAATGTACTTGATGGTATATTAATGTTTCTAAGGCTTTATTTCTTTGGTATTTTTTATTTTAAGATAGACCACCATTTTGAATACTTTAGTATATTGAGTTTGGATACCCAAGACTAAATGCTTATTTACTCCAATATTGGCTTATCGTTCTTCAGTCGGAGTTGCATTGCATTCTCTTTTGATATGACATGCTAAAATTGTACGCTAAAATATCATTTATAGTTCATGTTTTTGATGTATTCATTTATCATGATTTCATTCTTATTATATTTTTTCTCTTTTAAACAGGATTGTACCAAATTGAATAAAAAGAATATCGAATGATGAAAATGTAAATGCTTGATTATTTGAACATTTGTATTGGTTATCATATTCCAAATAATCAAATATGTCATATTCAATAAAGTTTAAATTCCTCCACTTGCAAATTTTAAACTACTAATCTAATTTTTACTATGATTTTAACTTTTTATCATTGTTTAAAATTCAAATTTTAAAACAGTTCTAAAAAATAGAGTGTGTGATTCATTTTTTTTTGGGAAGTTATCATATTTTTAATTCAAATAATAATAATAATAATAATCTTTTTAAATTATTTCTAAAATCTTTTATAGAATTATTTAAATTTTGAATTTAGAAAATAATTAGTTTTAAAAGATAAAGATGTAAAATTTAAATTTTAATAATAATAATAAGTAATATATGTACACTCAATCTATAATTAAAAGGTGTTACAAATATCCTAAAATTAAGCTAAATAGTATATTTTTAAAAAATATTCAATTTTATTAACTATTTTAAGATTTTTACTGTTAATTTAAATTCATACAATTTTTTAATAAATTATCTATTTATTCGAATTCAATTTTTTATTAAAAAATAATAAAATTTATACATGGGTGATTCCTAAACATTAGGAAGAGAAAATCGAAATTAGAATTACTTATTTAAGGAGACAATTTTCAAGAGTAAATCATCTAATTTCAAAAGTAACTACATTTTATTTAGAAATAAAAAGAGCGACAGTAAAAATTCATGCCTAAATTTTTCATTCCCATCTCCTCGCGTTATCATACATAATTTACTTTATATATTACTCATTAATTTTCTCTTATTTGATATCTAAAAAGTCGGTAAATGTTATATGTCATTTCTTCTTCTTATTCTTATTTTCTAAATATTTTTATGGGACGATTTCTACCGAATAATGAATGTTAATTGAAGTTATGATGGTTGGGGAGATCTATAATTGTTCCAACTGAATCTTTAAGATTAAGAAAAAGGTTGATTTGGTTATATATGATAAACTAAAACAAGTTTGACTAAGTATATTTTTCTTCTATTTTTGCTCTTTGGAGTATCTTCATATATCACAATATACATACCCAAAAAAATTGCACTTGACAATCAATAAGTACCATCAATTATTCATTTTTGTGATATATTTTATCCTTAAATTTTTTGCATTAAAATTTGAATACGTTACGAGTTACGACAATATACTTTATTCAAAAATAAAGTATTTTTTATAAAAATTTTAAGTTTTAAAATTATATTTTTATAAAATCAAAATGATGTAATGTATTTGAACAATTAAATATTTTTTTAATAATTTATGCACAACACACGGACACGTATACTAGTTTCAAATAAAGTAAAAGATATTTGAAATTTATGACGACTTTTTAATTTTAATTTTTCATATGACATGATTAAACTCTAAGATTAAAAGATATTTTGATTCACGGTATATATCTTTAATTTAAGACTATAAAATTTAAAAGTCTTCTTTAATTTACTTCCGGCTTCGTGTTACGTCAAAATAAGATAAATAAATTAAAACAAAAAAAAGTATGATTTAATGGTAAGAGTATATATTATATATTTATTGAATGAGTGTAAATAATTTCTTGAGTAAGAAAAAAGGTTTAACATTAGATATTCTATATCTCAATTTATGTGTCATTTTCTTTTTTATAAAATGATTTATAGTCACATGAATAATCAAAAAGGATTTTAACCACAAATTTTAATTTTTTTAAAAAAAATCTTCTCATCAAATTTAACAGTACTTAAATTGAAACATATTTAAAAAGGGCCACCCATATCCATAAAACCACTTATATATTATCTATATATGAGAATCTGAATTTTTGTCTGCACAATTGCCCCACTCTCTCTGTTCCACATTATTGCCTTCTCATTAGAGCCATATCCTAATTATCAGCCAATCAATTGGAATTGAAATTAAAATTAAAAAAAAGAAGAAAAAATGTGTGACTACAAATTTACATATTCATTTTATTCTTTTCGTTTCATTTTATTTGATTCTATACAGCTTATATTGATAGCTGATTCAATCCGAAATGGGTTGGATTAACTATGTGAATTTTCATTATTTTGTTTAAGTACTTCTTCGCAAGCTAATAATATATGATATTTCTTTATATATTTTTATCGACATATAAATCTCTAACATGAAAGTACATAAAGGAAACGTACTAACAAGATTAAAATATATCTTAACTAATTAGTATCATCTACAACAATAACATACCTAATATAATTTCATAGTTGATATCGTCTATCTATATTTAAATAATTCATGATGAATTAATTGTTTCATGTTATTGTTGTCCACATGATGAAATAATTTTAGCAATTTTTTCCCTACTACTCTTAGTTTTAGAAAACTATATAAAGTAGTTAGTATACAAGCCATGAAGCCAATATACAGCGCTGTTTTTGAATTGGTCATTCCAAATTGCTAAAATGTTTTTATAATCTAAATGATCAAATTAGTTGCTATTGGATAACCTTCCCTTTAATTTTTACTAGTGGATAACAACCTTATATCATTAGGAGTTAATTTGTTCTGTTTTCGGACTTCTTATCATATTAGGAGTCTCTGTATCTATTTAATATATACGTGTATGTGACAATGGAAAAAGCAGAAAAAGTGAAATCTTCTCCAATTCTTACATACAATATCTTTTAAATCACTTAGAAAGTCATATTAGGCATAAAATCACTATTACAATCAAGTAAGATTTAAAAAAAAAAATGAAATTATGGCATAACACATAAACTTTACAAACAGAAATAGATGACATCGATTTATTTGTCCACATGACCAAAACTAATAACCCAATCCATCCAAATTAGCCCAAAACAATTAGAAGTCATTTATTCATATCAGTTCTTTTGATGCTTCACGTTTCACGATTAAATAAATTCAAATGACAATAATATCATTTTTGTTTGAAATTTTGATTTCTAATATAAAAGCAACGCAAATACGCTCCAATCAATTCTTGATCTAGGTTCAACTTAACCTTTTCATCCTTTAATAATGATGAATTTTTAAAAATCTATCCCCATTCGAATATATGAAATTATTTATGGATTAGACATAATATCCATACAAATCAATAAAATAGTATCACTTATTTAATTAAATCCATACATAATATCTCATAATTCCATTAAAAAGTCATTTTCAATCATAAAAACTAATTATAATTCAATAAGGCGAAAGGAATTTTTTTTAATTTGAAAATTCATATTAAAAATAATTAAGATCTAATAAATAAAAAATAAAAAATTTAAATTATTTTCAATACGTCACGAATAATTTATCCTTTTCCAATAATGCAATTAACTTTATAGTATATGAATACTTGTACTTGGATAGATAAGAATCTGATACGCTACCCCCGTGATCATTGAGGATACGCGGAGGGCTTAACTATAATTATCGTAAATTCACAAGGGCAAATCCGTCACCGAAGTTTGTATAAATATCCGACGATTTTCTCTACAATCCTTCCACAACCATCATCTCTCAAATTAGGGTTTTATCTCTGGTTTTTCTTCTTCAACAATCGTAATTTCTCTGTAAGTATTCTAATAAAACAATCAAATTTTGTTATATTTGGTTAAAATTGTTGATGAATTTGTTGCTGATTCGTATGTTTCGTTTGTCTAGGGTATCGATAATCTTGGAGGTTGATTTTAATTTGTTCAGAAAAGTCAGATTCAAACAAAATCTGAGAATTTTTATAATTGTGAGTATTCTATTTGTTTTTTTATTGATATCTCAATTGTAAATTTATTTTATGGCTGTAGGGACGTCTTAATTCGATATAAGGCGTTTTTTTTTTGAAATTCCATAATGTTGTTTATGTTTAGGCCTTGTGTGTCCATTGTAGGCCATTATTTGGTATTTTTTGCACTTATAGATTTGATTTTAGGGAGTCGGTATAGTTTTTAGGTTAATTATCATGTAGATAATGTAATTGATTAAATTTTTGAGTGGGATGCACACACATAATTTGGTAGAAGAAAATTATGACTATAATTTGACTAAATATTGAATGACTATCAAATTATTGAATTCTTTATGCTTCTAAATATTGAAATTGAATGACTATAGTCATAATTTGATAGAATAATTTTTTTTTAAAACAAGATTCAGATGTTTAGGAAATACAGAAAGTAAAATAAGATATGAGCTTGTGGATTGTAGAAATACTGAAGAAATTTAGATTGAAAGGACTTTCCTCTTCAAATTAAAAGATTTTGAGCAAGATTTTCTTTTTAATTAGATACTTTGAACTAGCTGTGTTGTGTCTCGCTTTTTGTTTCTTTAGGCCAATGCAGGTAAACTTTAAGTAAAATTCTTTCTACTTGTGTTAACTTGGCATTTTGTGTCTGTCATGAAAATAAACTGAGACGTGTTTGCAATGTTAAAAAGGATGTTTGCTTTATATGTTGAAAAGTTTTGACGGAAGTATTTATAGTTTCTATGAGTAAAATTTGCACTTTGTGAGGAATATTATCCTAATCTTAACATGTACTTCTGGTAGAAGTACATGGTATACAGTGATAGGAATTTTACTTCACCAAACCGTGAGCTTAATTAACTTTTTTCTCACATATAAGTTTGCACTCTTTGACTTTAAGGGAGAAGATATGTGGGGTACCACAGAAGTATGCTGCACTTATGTGTGTGGTTGCTCTCTTTTGTTCCCCCTCACTTGTTGATTGTAGGCCTACACAACTGCTGTAAAACCTTTGTTGGCCAACTTTCTCTCTCAGCAACTCCTTTTAGTTTTAATGGCTACTAAGCTGCAAATTTTCATTTACTTTTCCTGTTTCATGTCTTGGTATTATGAAATAGTGAGCCATTTAATGTGGTATTTGTTTGTCATACTACTCTGTAGTTCGTTGTTCATGGGGATGTATGTATGTGTTATTGTTGACATTAAATATCTTCCCATTTAATACATATTGCTCCAGTAATATTGTTGATGTTATCATCTCTTAGAATTCCATTAAGGATAATTGATCACAAATTCTAGTTAAAATGTTCATTTATAAGTATATTTTTGTTAAAGTTACCAAGTTCAAAAAAAAAAAAAGTATATTTTTGTTAGCCTCTATTTATTATTTATGGCTTTTCCTTTTTCATAGTTGTGAGGCATTTGGTTTTGTTTCTGATAATCTTTAATCTTCTTTTTCGTTTGACCTCTTGGATGACACAAGTCTAGAATCTAATCTATTTGTAGTTTCATTGATCATCTGTCTGTGTATGATATCATAAAGTACAGAGGGAAACCCTACCTACACATATGCCTTTCTGCATTCTTACACTCAGTATGTAATAAGTGGATGCATTTGATTTTAGGTTATCTGAACCTTTATGTGTCATTTTAGAATCCCACTAAAACTTTTGCTGTTGTTTGCAATTTACCATTGTGGCTGTTTAGTTGCCCTTATTCCGTCACCTTTCTCAAAAAAAAAAAACTTTATGTGAAGCTTTAGTTGTTTTATTGGCAGATCCAGGTGAATGATCTAATGGAGTCTAAAGGTGGGAAGAAGTCTAGTAGTAAATCCTCACTCTACGAAGCACCCCTCGGCTACAGTATTGAAGACGTTCGACCAAACGGTGGAATCAAGAAGTTCAGATCTGCTGCTTACTCCAACGTAAGTATCTGGATTTCCTTTGTTTTGGATATGATCATTAGAAAATGAGCATTAAGAATTTTATAATTCTGATTACTAGCACTTTCTTGTTTTTTATATGTGCAGTGCGCTCGCAAGCCTTCCTGACATTCCTTAAGCTTCTATTATAGCACGTGTCTCCTGGCACAAAAAACCCCAAAAAAAGTTTCTTCTGTCAATTAGTTCGTGTTAAACCCTCACTTTTTTTTCCCCTCCTTCAGCTGCTTTCTGCATTTGTTCTCCTTGGTTGTGAACAATTTCCTCTAAAAGATTATTAGTTGCTGTGAACATTTTTTCATCATGGAAGTGGCATTGCCAGTTTCTGCCATTGGTTTTGAAGGTTATGAGAAGAGGCTTGAAATTTCATTTTTTGAGCCTGGCCTTTTTGCTGATCCTGAAGGAAAAGGACTTCGATCACTGTCAAAAGCACAATTGGATGAGTTCCTAGGACCTGCTGAGTGCACCATAGTTGATTCTCTTTCTAATGAGTGTGTTGACTCCTATGTCCTTTCCGAGTCGAGCCTTTTCATTTTTCCTTACAAGATAATCATCAAGACCTGTGGTACCACAAAGTTGCTTCTCTCAATTCCGGTCATCCTGAAATTGGCTGATACCCTTTTGCTCAAAGTACAAGCTGTGAAGTATACCCGTGGGAGCTTCATCTTCCCTGGTGCACAGTCATTTCCTCATCGTCACTTCTCCGAAGAAGTTGCGGTCCTTGATAGCTACTTTGGAAATCTTAGTTCAGGCAGCAAAGCTGTAATTTTGGGCAGTCCTGACAAACTTCAAAAATGGCATGTTTACTCTGCCTCTGCTGGACCTATTCAGACTAAGAACCCTGTCTACACTCTTGAGATGTGCATGACTAATTTGGATAGGAAGAAGGCTTCTGTCTTTTACAAGACTGAATCAAGCTCGGCAGCTCAAATGACTATTAGATCCGGCATAAGGAAGATCCTCCCTGACTCTGCTATATGTGATTTCGAGTTTGATCCTTGTGGTTATTCCATGAATTCTATTGAAGGAGCTGCGCTTTCTACTATTCATGTTACACCAGAAGATGGTTTTAGTTATGCTAGCTTTGAAGCAGTTGGGTATGATTTGAACTGCTCGAGTCTCGGGTCGCTGGTTAGGAGGGTGCTGACATGTTTCCAGCCTGATGAGTTTTCTGTAGCTTTACATGCTGATGATGTTGCTTGTGAGCTACTGGAGCGTATTTGCTCTTTTGATGTTAAGGGCTACTCTCACGCTGAGTGGAGCCCAGAAGAACTTGGCAAGGGTGGTTCTATTGTCTACCAGAAGTTCACTAGGAGTTCCGTCTGTGGATCTCCTAAATCCGTTCTGCAGGACTGCTGGAAAGAAGAAGAGAACGAAGAAAAGGAGGTGTGTTGAGGGCCGTTTAGTTCAATTACCAGTGTTATTCGCAGATGTTTTATTATGTTCAGTTGCGTTGCTCCTTGGTTTTCCAAATAATGGGTTTTATGTCCTTAGAATTAGTAATGAAAACTTTGAACTTAGTTTGCCATTTTGGTGTTCTACCTGAAGAAGCCCTTTTGCTTGTATATTGGATTATTACCGCATTTTGTTGTTCTCAAGACTCGTTTGTTATTTGGTTTTCTTCCTGGATTTGTAATTAGTTGCTCATTTGATGTTATGATAGCGATAATTATGTCTATACCAATAACTCTTACAACTATTCAAGCAAGTCATATATTTTATACTAGGTTCATACAACAACATACCCAGTGAAATTCAACAAATGGAGTATGGGAAAGGTAGAACGTCTACATTGACAAAACACTCTGATATGGCAACTTGGCGTTTACACGAACAACCAGTGAGAGCTAGACTAATCAGGCACCAGTGATTGGGTTACCTGAAGCATCCACCATCTCAATGTTATAAAAAGACAGTAAACTCGACAAGGCAAATACTCCCCCTGCCACCGCTACTGAAAATATCGCCAGCTTGTGACATAATAATGCTATCTTTGGCTGGTTTTCCTTCATGGATTCCGACGCCATCGAACCTGAGAATGCAAACATGAGAGAAAACACAAATGCTTGAAAGAGAAGAGGCTTTCTTGTGAATATCACAGTTGGTACTAAATCTTCATTTATCCTCTCGAATGGAAGCTGAAAAATTGCAATAGCCGTCAAAAGTGCAATTCTGTATAAAGCATCTTGAGTGCAAGTTGTGCCTGTGGGAAGAAATATGTTGTCTTTGTTATTCAAAGATTGCTTTGTGGAGGAATCATCACTTGTTACATTCATCGTATTGAAAGTCTTGTGAAAATTTTTGTTTAAGGAATTGATATGTGTATATTACTATGAATTTCATTGAAGGAAATACCCTTAACATGTTATATATATAATGGAAATGAAGGTGTAAAAGCAAAAAAAGTGTATAACAGGGAAATGCCATAGAAAAGAGTTGGGCGTTTCTTGGTACTTTCGCTGTCACAATCACACGACATTTAAAATCAATGCTTGGAAATTTCCACGAAATGGTTCCTTTGGAAAATTATTTCATCCGTTCACTTTTACTAGTTCATTATATCATTAAAAATAAATATTCATTATACTTATTCAATTTAGAAAATCAAGATATAATTTATCATTTAATTTCTAATTTACCTTTATTATTAGCTATAGTTAGGAATTTAGGATGATATAATAAAATTATCATTTTGTTCAAGGCTCTTTACAAGATGTGTCAATTCAATACCGAATAAGTAAAATAGATGAAGAAAGCACTTCATCTGTCTCAGTTTATATGACATATTTTCCTTTTTAGTAGGCCACAAAAAAAGGACACATTTATATATTTAGTACTCCAGTCGTTCCTATTTATATGTTGCAATTTTAGAGTTTACGTCCCTTAAGAAACTAGATAAGTTTACCATTATATCATTATTTAGTGTTCTCTTGAAGTCAAGTTTCAATAAATGAGTGTAGATTAATTTGTTTTAATTAATTAAACTGACCGATGAACATGAATTAATCATTTAGTTTTCCTATATTTGTCAAATTCATACCTTCAAGGCTAATAACTTTTAAGGGTAAAATATGACGAATAATGTCATTTATGTATTTGTTTTGTGAAATAACAAGTATTGAGAAACATCTATTTTTAGTAAGGACGACATATAAATAGGAACGGAGGGAGAAACAATTTAACTTTAAAATACCTATTTTACCCTTAAAATGATTTATAGCCACATAAATATCTATCACTTATTTTAGACCATAAATTTCAAAATTCTTTCTTTCTTTCTTTTTTAAACTATATATTAAATCAAACTAATACTTACAAAATGGACCGAGGAGGTATATGTTTCTATTGTCAAATATGCTTACGAGTAAATCAAACTATTGAATTTTACGTGGAAAATATATGTTTTGCACATTAATTTGTTGACTATCCTATGTATACAGTTTTTTTTTCCAACAACACGACCCTTCAGTTTTGAGTATTTATGTCTCCATTCATTTCCTCTATGATTAAAACTAAATATTTATTTTATTTGTTTAGTTTTAACAATTAAGAGATTATTTATTATTTTTATATCTATTTTATCTTTGTTATTAAATATTATTCATTTTTTAACATTTCAATAACATAATTATTTTGGGTGACATAATTAAATTTATTAATTTTTAAAATAATATATCAAATTAAATATGAACGAATATTATTTAGCTTATTGGTATTATTCTAAATTAAATAAAAATAATAATACACTAATCTAAATTATTTTTACAGTTATAGTGTCATGACTCAAAATCATAAGTCGTGATGATATTTATGTTCCCAATCGATAGATAAGCCAACCCGATAAGTTAATCAATTCCACTTAAAATATAAAAATGTAAGTAGCAAGCAAATATATTGCATACTAAGTCTTTTAAATAAAATATGAAAAACTGAAAAACCACCCCAAGATTTAGTATCATAAGTAGAAGAACTTCTAAACTAGGATGCAAGTCTAGAACTAACTACTAAGTGATAAATCTAGACATAGTGAGAAGTGGGGGCCACATACTTTGTGATAGGAATGTCATAAACTTTGAAAAAATTCGATGTTGTTTGCATTATTATGGATTAACTAACCAAATCAGCACACTCTCTGTTGATTTTGATTTCATATAATGTGGTGAAATTGTCTACTATTTACTTTCAAGAGATAGTGTGCTTATATGGTGTGTCCATTTTCATAATTTTGAACTGAGGTACTTAGTTCACATCTAACTTCTAGAATTTCATATACAACAAGTTGAGTATTCGTTGGATCTTAACACAATTTTTCATTCATAGACAGATGATTCCGATTTATTAATTCGATGTAGTGATGGTTAGACCTTAGGGCATGGATCTTTTGAGAAATTTGTCAAATAATGTCAAGTTGATTCAAGATAGACTACTCACAACCTATAATAAAAGAAAAGTTATGCGGATTAAAAGGTTTGTGATCTAACGTGCACAATTGGAGAGAGATTTTGTTGAAAGTACGTCCATGAATGATGTCATGAGGTTTGGGAAGAAGGACATACTCAACTCTAGATTCATTGATCTGTTTGAGGTATTTCTACATTTTTAGAGAAATGACTTATGAGTTGGATATGTCATCAAACTTATCAAGTATTCAATCGGTTTTCCATGTTTTGATGTTGAAGGAGTATTGTATTAATGGTTATCATGTGATTCAATGTGACTCGATACAGTTCGACTAAGAATTTGACATTTGAAGAAGGTCCTAGAGTTATTATGAATGGAAGGTTAGAAATCCACTTGAAAGGTTGAGTCGAACATTCAGAGAAGATATTCTCAACTATTCGATACTGCGTGTACCTTTTTTCTCTTTACGTTCGATAACAAACGTCTGTTTTAGTGGTGGATGATGTAATGAACCTCTTAGTCGTTTTATGAATTTTTAGCAATTTTTTTTATATTAATCCTCTTAGTAACTTTTATAAATAATTTATGATTTGTGGGAATCAGTGACATGATTTTCAGATTAAATAAAAAATTATTTTATTATTAATGATAATAGAAATTAAAATAAAATAAAATAATGGGACAAAGCCAATTTAAAAAAAGAAAAGAAAAAAAGGGCTAAGCCCAAATAATAATACATAATAAATTAATGGTAATAGGGGTAAAGGGCAACAATCTGCCCTCGTAGAAACAGAAAACGCCACAACTAGAAAAAAATAATAAAATCACGCAGTGCAAAAAAAAAGAAAAGAAAGGGAGAAAAGAAAAAAAAAAGAGAAAATTGAGATTTTCAGCCCAAAGCGCTAAGATAATGATTCTCGTCCTTTATTAAACTTTTATGTGATCATGAATAGATTTTTATGGTATAAACGTGTAGAATTTGGATTGAATTAAGAAAATATATAGCCCTAAGGTTCTTAGAACAAAATTTTGATTCGGGGGTCAAATAACGATTCGTTTTAGCTGAAATTTTGTGTGCGAGTCTGTTTTATCATGAGTGAACATAATCTGAAAGAAAATTTCAAATTTGAATTTGGTGGCTCAGGATGACTTTTTGACCTGATTTTCGAGTCGGAACGAAATATAGTAATATGAGTGTCATTAGATTCGTATTCTTGTGAGCATTATATTTTTCATTAGATTTGTATTCTTATGAGGATTGTGTTTGTATCAAATATATAATCCTCATAAGAATATGAATCTAATGACACCCATATTACTATATTTGGTTCCGGCACAAAAATCGGATAAAAAAGTCATCCCGAGCCATCAAATTCGAATCTGAAATTTTCTTTCAGATTATGTTGACCCATGATAAAACAATCTCACATGCAAAATTTCAGATAAAACGGATCGTTATTCAACCCCAAATCAAGATTTTGTTCTAAGAACCCTAGAACTATATTTTCTTAATTCAGCCAAATTTATAAACATTTATATCCTAAAAATCAATTCATAATCACATAAAAATTAAATGAAAATAACGAGAATCATTACCTTAACACTTTTGGATTGAAAATCCCAAATTTTCTCCTCATTTTCCCTTTTCTTTTCTTTTCTTGCACTGCGTGGTTTTTTTTTTCTAGTTGCGGCGTTTTCTGCTTCTACTAGGGCAGATTGCTGCCGTTTAGCCCTACTACTATTAAATTATTATTATTATTTGGGCTAAGCCCATTCTTTTCTTCTATTTTTTTTATTTTAAAAAAAAGGCTTTGTCCCATTATTTTATTTTATTTTAATTTCTATTATTATTAACAACAAAATAATCTTTTATTTAATCTGAAAATCATGTCACTCATTCCCACAAATCATAAATTATTTATAAAAGCTACTAAAAAGGTTAATATAAAAAATAGCTAAAATTCATAAAAAGACTAAGAGGATCGTTACATATAGTGTACATACCTTATCATGACCTAATGGTGTAGAAATTTATTATAATGATGATGTATATAATTTAATTTAACCCATTTGTTATTACCTACAATACACTTGATATAAATAATAACATATTACAATTTAACCAAAAATGTAAATAATTGTACATTGTCAACAAATATAACTTAAACTTTACATAAAAGGATTTTACAAGGACAAGAAAATAACATATCGATTCTTAGTAAACTCATAAAGATAGTCTTGCTCACTCTGAACTCTTCGACAAATTCATCCACCTACCATGTATCAAATAAAGTAAATTCGTTCAGGAACTTTATATAACAATCATATCTGACTTGTTATATCTATTAATTAAGAAAGAAATAACCACAAAAAAACTAGATTTGTATAATAGAATAATAACCTAAAAAATTCGTATATCGACCCACAAAAACATTTGAGATAAATACTTTACTAAAGCTTGAATCTCGAATGGAAATTGAAAGCAAGTGAGAAAAGTTAGTGGAATCAAGGAAAAAAAAACATATATTGAGTGTAATTTGAGTGAAGAAAATGAAGAGGAAATAGTTGTATTTATAGGACTTGTTAAAAATATTGGGGAGATTATTACAATATGGAATTGTAATTATTTGGAAGAAAGTTAGCAGCAAATGCAGTTTTTGGAAAGAAAAAAATAATCAATTTACTTACCTTTTAACATATTGCAAAAAAGGTGGGTTAGAATTAGAAAAAAGACAACTTAGTGACTTAATTAAAAATAAAAGAAATTATTTTGCATATGAGATAAAAAAAAAAATTCGTGTTATTTTTTCGTAAACATCAATAAGGATTTGTAGTATTGTTTTCATGATTCTTGATTTTGGGTCTTCTTTCTTTTGTTGGTTTTTTGAGATAATATGATTCAAGATTGGCCCTTTGATGTGATATTATACAACCCTTCTGTTGAATTGCGGATTAACAGAAGGGTTGATTTAATTGACGATATCAGTAGCTTAATTTGTCTGAAAGGGGTTTAATTTCCATTTCTCCTTTGCCTACCCTTAATTTTGAAAAAAAAAAATGATTTTTTGTTTTTGTTTATTGATATATATTTTAGTTTAAATTAATACTCAATTGCAGGATTTGTGTGATTTTTATTCATGGTGGGATTTTGCTGAAGAAACTTTACAGCTTATTTTCTGAAAAAGAAGAGACCTTTACAGCTATTATGGTTAATTTATTTGAGTGTCTGACTGATTTTTATATTGATTTATTTGTATGTACTAGTTGTGCCTTTTAGTTTTTGAGTAACAAATGTCTAAGATAACAAACACTAACTTTGCTGTTCTATAACAAATACTAGGAACAAATAAATTAATAACAGCTCAAGATTTTTTTTTTTTTTTAATCTCATATGCAAAATAATTTCTTTTATAATTTATTAAATTATCAAAATGAATATTTTATTATTAGATATAAGACTTAAATGAATATTATTTTTATTGATGTTTATATTAAAAAGAGACAAAAGAAAGAATAACTAATTGTTGCCCAAGAAAATAAAACAGATTTTTTTTTTAAATCGCCTATAAGGCGCTGACAGCCTTGCGTCTTGTAAGGCTCATGGCGGCTGAGCCTTACAAGGCTAAAAGCTGCTGCCCCTTGTAAGGCTCATGGGTTTCTGCGCCTCGTTTTTGAAACCCTAATTTAGACGCCGTTACAAATTGTTGCCCTTTTGGTTTCATAAATAATTGAGTTGTCCTTTTGAAATTTTCAAAAAATTTTATTGCCCTTTTGATTCTGGACTCTCACAATTTATTTAATACCCTATACTATTAAAATAAGTTAGTAGGGTTTAATATATTAGTCCACAATTTGAGATATAGAAAAAGAGAGGTAGAAACTCACCTATACGGACAAAAGCAAAAAGAGAAGTTCGTGAAGAACTTATGCGACCTCAACAAGGAAAACAACGAGTATTTAGGTAAGAACAAAATCTATCAAATTAATTTTCTATCCTTGTGCAAATATACTCCCTCTGTCTCTTAATTACTTGTCCATTTTTTCTTTTATAGTTGTCCCTAATTACTTGTCCATTTTGACAAATCAACAAATGAAAAAATAATTTTACCGATTATACCCTCAATTAATTACTTTTTGAAAAAGGTATAATTGCTTGAAAATCTTAAATTTTTAATCCATCCACTTCATAATTAATAGAGGTAAAATGGTAAACTCACTATGTCAATAATTGCTTTTTTAATAAGTGCGTCATTTCAAAAGTGGACAAGTAAATAGTGACAGAGGAGTACTATATATATATATATATATATATATATATATGGGTTAGATATGGGTTAGAGGCATTGATTAGGATTTGATGGTTGGCGGATGAAACAATATTAGGGTATAATTTGTTTTCTTTAGTTAAGATAATTCTTTTTGGGGACAATTTTGGTTAGTGAAGTGCACAATGATTGATAATTAAGGAATGTATATTGATGAGCCAATTAGGGGTGTTCACGGTTTGGATAAAAACCGATTCAAACCGAAAAATCGAACAACACCGATTAAATGAACCGATTTTATTTAGGGTTTGGTTTGGTTTGGTCTTAGATTTTTGAAAAATCGATAGTATTTGGTTTGGTTATGATTTTGTTCAAAAAAAACCGAAGAAATAACCGAACCAAACCGATAAATAATACACATAAATTTTATTATTATACATACATAATATACTATTTTATAAACAATTTTTAAAAATCTTATATATGTATTCATCAAAATTTATTTATAATTTACTTATGAAAGTAAAAAATGTCCAAGGTAAGAACATCTATATTATTGGTTTCATGTATATGAGTGTCTATGACAATTCTTTGTGGCACTAAAAATGTCGATGTCTCTTCCTTGTAGGACAAAACTAGTGAATTTTTAAGATTTATTCATAGTAAATTCAATGATCGAAAGTGTTGTAATGTCAGTCATTCTAACTATTTTTCGTTTTGAATGGATTATTGTCATTTTTTTCACGTTTTGAATAAATTATTTCTTTTAATTTTATGTATATGGTTAATAACCGAATTAACGAACCAAACCGAACCAGAACCGATAACAACCAAACCGATAAATATATATTATATTAGGTTTGGTTTGGTTTGGTTTTGGTAATTTTAAAGCCGATTAAGTTGGTTTGGTTTTGATTTTGACCAATAACCGACCAAAACCAACCTGTGAACACCCCTAGAGCCAATCATGGCACAGAACATATGTAAACATATAAATGAGAGAATGAATTATGCCATTGTAGAATTTGGGAGTTTCGGCATTATATCTTGGAGAAAATTGAAAGAATTGACATGATAATTGGCATCAAAATTTAGGAACTTGATTTTAGGTTTGTGTGAGTTTTTGGGTCTAGGCTAGACCTATAGTAATATGGGTGTTGTTAGTTTCGAAATCTTATTGTGATTATTAATGTGAATAGATTGCTTTGAGTTGGAAGTACAATTAAAAGGGAAGGTTCAAGTCCCAGAGAGATTGTTTGATTATTTGAGGCAAGTGGATTTCTAAGCCCTTGCTAAGTGCATAGAATCGTGTATTTCCTTGTGGTATGTGTTGGGGAGTAATGGGACTCGGTGATGGGTTGACTTGTCCATGTTGAATAATTCTAATGATGAAAAAGGGGTAATAAAAGACTATGTGATTAATTATTGGTGTGTGATGTGTTGAGAATGATTTTGAAAGGCTTATTGATTCATTGTTGATGTTGTATCACAATTATGTTGTTGTGAATTGTGCAATGTTATGAAAATGGTCATCTCCTCATTATTTGTGTGAACATGTCATTTGCATTGTTCTGAGACATGGTTGTGACAAGTGTTATGTGAATTGAGAAAGAATAAGAAATTAAAGAGGATGTACCATTTCGAGGGACGTGTCGCACGCCCCGACGGATACTATATTTCGAGGGCCGTATTGCACGCCGCGATGAATTCTATTATCGAGGGACGTATCGCGCATTGTGATGGATACTATATATCGAGGGTCGTGTCGCACGCCACCACTACTAAAAAACTACCAAAAAGAGATGGACTGCGTCGCTTTTTGGCTCGACACTTTTCCAAAAGCGACGGACTGCATCGCTTTTGTTTTTTTATAATTTTTTTTTTTGAAAAATGCGATGCCATCCGTCGCTTTAATTAATTTTTAATTTTTTTAGAATCTTGAAAAGCGATGGACAATGAGATGCCGTCTGTCGCTTTTTTGGAAATAAAAATTTGAAAAATCCAGAAAAGCGACGAACTAAAAGACCCTGTCCGTCACTTTTTTGGGTTTTTAAAAGTATAAAATTAAAAAAAGCGACGGACTGGAGGACCCTGGACCCTATCCGTCGCTTTTCTGGGTTTTAAAAAAAAAAATCCAGAAAAGCGACGGACAAAACCACCCTGTCCGTCGCTTTTTCTGCATTTTTTTTGACAGCAGCAACTGCCAGTTTCTGCTGCCCACCTGCAAAAGCAATTCAATTCAATTCAATTCAGTTCAGTCCCAATCAAACACAAAACATTATAAAGAAGCTACACAAAATATAAAATAACAAACTTAAATTAACATTCAAAATTGTGATTTAAAGACTTATAAAGTCTTTCAAAAATTCGTTTCAAAATTACAAATAGTTCATAAAGACTATATTTTATCAAGATTTCTAAAGTTCAACCTAATAATTAGTTCATAAATTCTATAAATCAAAATTTCTAAAGTTTACAACGTAAAGTTTAAAATTCTACAATAATTCAAGATTTCTAAAGTTCACAATCTAAATTTCTAAAATCCCACAATAATTCAAATTCTCTAAAGTTCACAACTTAAAGTCCTAAAATCCTACAATAATTCAAGATTTCAAAAGTTCACAACTTAAAGTTCTAAAATCCCACAATAATTCAAGTTCTCTAAAGTTCACAACTTAAAGTTCTAAAATCCCACAATAATTCAAGTTCTCTAAAGTTCACAACTTAAAGTTCTAAAATCCCACAATAATTCATTAAATTCCTACAAAAATTCAAGTTCTCTAAATTTCACAACTTTAAGTTCTAAAATCCTACATTAATTCAAGATTTCTAAAGTTCACAACCTAAAGTTCTAAAATCCTACAATAATTCAAGATTGTTAACATTTACAATCTTATAACTTATAAAGTTATAAATACAATAATTCAAGATTTCTAAAGTTCACAACCTAAAGCTCTAAAATCCTACAAAAATTCAAGTTCTCTAAAGTTCACAACTTAAAGTTCTAAAATCCCACAATATATAATTCAAGATTTTTAAAGTTCACAACCTAAAGTTCTAAAATCCTACAATAATTCAAGATTGTTAACATTTACAATCTTATAAAGTTCTAAATACAATAATTCAAGATTTCTAAAGTTCACAACCTAAAGCTCTAAAATCCTACGGTACCTAATGCACCAAACGTGCAACCTCAGGGAGAGGTCACTAATGCTGAATTCCGTGAGGCTATCCGAATGCTGAGCCAAGCTGTGACTAACCAGGTTGGGCAGCCAAAAGGACTAAGACAAGATGAGGCTGACACTTCGAGGACTCGCGAATTCTTGAGAATGAATCCTCCTAGTTTCACTGGTTCGGTCACTACCGAGGATCCAAAATTTTTTATTGAGGAGTTGAAGAAGGTATTTGATGTGATGCGTGTGGCAGATACTGAGCGAGTTGAACTAGCTGCATATCAACTGAAGGATGTTGCTAGAACATGGTTCGATCAGTGGAAAGGGGTTCAACCTGAGAATGCACCACCTGCTAGTTGGGCTTGTTTCGAGAAAGCCTTCTTGGGGCGTTTCTTTCCCCGAGAACTGAAGGAGGCTAAGGTACGAGAGTTTCTTACACTGAAACAGGATTCCTTGAGTGTGCATGAGTATGAGTTGAAGTTCACCCAGCTGTCCCGCTATGCTCCTGAAATGGTTAAGGATATGAGGAGCAGAATGAGCTTGTTTATTGCTGACTTGGGTCGTTTGTCAAGTAAAAAGGGCAGGGCAGCGATGCTGATAGGTGACATGGACATATCAAGGTTGATGGTTTATGTGCAACAGGTTGAGGAAGAGAAGCTGAGAGACAGGGAAGAGTTCAGAAGTAAGAAAGCGAAGACAGGGAATGAGTCTAGACAACAGAAAGGCAATGTGAATCGTTCGTCCTTTCAGCAGAAGCAAAAGGGGCCTGCTCCATCATCTGCTAGTGCACCTGCACCTCGAAACAAAAGCGAATATTATGGTCAGAATTCACAGAACTTCAGATCTAAACCAGCGCAGTCCCAGGGTAGTGTGGCACAAAGAGGGTTGTTGGGTTCCTGCATGTGGTAAGTGTGGGAGAACCCACCCAGGTAAGTGTCATGATGCTTGACAGGTTGTTTCAAGTGTGGACAAGAGGGACACTTCTTGAAAGAGTGTCCTAAGAATAAGCAAGGTAGTGGAAATCCAGGAAATAGAGCCCAATCTTCATCAGTTGCTCCACCAGACAGGGCTGCACCTAGAGGAGCTACTTCTGGTACTGGCGGAGGAGCAAACCGCCTTTATGCAATCACCAGTCACCAAGAGCAAGAAAACTCTCCAGATGTTGTCACTGGTATGATCAAAGTCTTTGCTTTTGATGTTTGTGCTTTGCTAGACCCAGGAGCAAGTTTATCTTTAGTGACCTTTTATGTTTCAAATAAGTTTGATGTTATCCCTGAGAAACTTTGTGGACCTTTCTGTGTTTTCCACACCTGTTGGGGAGTCTATTCTAGCAGAAAGAGTCTATCGTGATTGTCCTGTTTCCATCAATCACAAAGACACCATGGCTAATCTAGTTGAACTAGACATGGTAGATTTTTGATGTCATTCTAGGTATGGACCGGCTTTATGCCTGTTATGCCTCCATAGATTGCAGAACTCGAGTTGTCGAGTTTCAGATTCCTAATGAGCCAGTCATAGAGTGGAGTAGTAGCTCAGCTGTGCCTAAGGGTTGTTTCATTTTGTATCTTAAGGTGAGAAAGTTAGTTTCGAAGGGTTGTATCTATCACTTAGTCCGAGTTAATGAAACCTCAGATCAGGCTATCATCAGTTGAAAGTTAGGGAATGCGACATTCCAAAGATAGCATTCAGGACTAGATATGGTCATTATGAGTTCTTGGTCATGTCCTTTTGTTTGACCAATGCACCAACATCGTTCATGGATCTTATGAACAGAGTCTTCAAACCGTATTCAAATATGTTTGCCATCGTCTTCATTGATGACATACTAATCTATTCAAGGAATGAAAAAGATCATGCTAGTCATCTCAGAATAGTTCTTCAGACCTTGAAGGATAGAGAGTTGTATGCCAAGTTCTCTAAGTGTGAGTTTTGGCTTGAGTCTGTGGCATTCTTGGGCCATAT
>NW_006239717.1:106624-109804 GCF_000226075.1 Solanum tuberosum
GGAGGTTGACTAGTGCCCCAGTTTTGACCTTACCAGAGGGTACTCAAGGTTTTGTGGTGTATTATGATGCATACAGAGTTGGTTTGGGTTGTGTGTTAATGCAGAATGGCAAGGTGATAGCTTATGCGTCCAGATAGTTGAAGGTTCATGAGAAGAATTAACCAACGCATGACTTAGAGTTGACTGCTGTAGTTTTCGCCTTGAAAATTTGGTGACACTACTTGTATGGTGTTCATGTTGATATTTTCACCGATCATAAGAGTTCACAATATGTGTTTAATTAGAAGGATCTAAATCTTCGCCAAAGAAGGTGGCTTGGGTTATTGAAAAATTATTATATGAGTGTTATCTATCACCGTGGTAAAGCGAATGTGGTGGTGGATGCTCTTAGCAGATTATCCATGGGTAGTACCACCCATGTTGAGGAAGAAAAGAGGGAGTTAGCCAAAGATATGCACAGACTTGCATGCCTGGGAGTCAGACTTATGGATTCTACAGAAGGAGGAATAGTGGTGACGAACGGGGCTGAATCATCACTAGTGTCAGAAGTGAAAGAAAAGCAAGACCAAGATCCCATTTTGCTAGACTTAAAGGCAAATGTTCATAAGCAAAGAGTATTAGCTTTTGAACAAGGGGGAGATGGTGTATTGAGATATCAAGGTAGATTGTGTGTACCAATGGTGGATGAACTCCAAGAGAGGATCATGAAGGAAGCTCATAGCTCCAAATATTCCATTCATCTGGGTTCCACAAAGATTTATCGCGATTTGAGAGAAATGTATTGGTGGAATGGAACGATGAAGGGCATTGCAAAGTTTGTTGCTAAGTGTCCAAATTGCCAGCAAGTGAAAGTCGAGCACCCAAAAGGCCCCGGGTGGTTTGGCGCAGAATATAGAACTTCCAGAATGGAAGTGAGAGATGATTAATATGGATTTCATCACAGGTTTGCCAAGGTCTCGCAGACAACATGATTCTATTTGGGTGATTGTCGACAGAATGACAAAATCAGCCCACTTTTTGCCGATAAAGACTACCCATTCGGTAGAAGATTATGCTAAGCTATATATTCAAGAAGTGGTAAGACTCCATGGAGTTTCGGTCTCCATTATTTCAGATAGAGGTGCATAATTTACTGCACAGTTCTGGAAATCTTTTCAGAAAGGTTTGGGTTCAAAGGTTAATTTGAGTACTGCCTTTCATCCCTAGATAAATGGGCAAGCAGAGCGCACCATTCATACATTAGAAGACATGTTGAGGGCTTGTGTGATTGATTTCAAGGGAAATTGGGATGATCACCTACCTCTCATTGAGTTTGCTTACAACAACAGTTACCACTCTAGCATCCAAATGACTCCATATGAAGCTCTTTATGGGAGAAGATGCAGATCTCCTATTGGATGGTTTGAAGTTGGTGAAGCAGGGTTGATAGGACCAGATTTAGTTCATCAAGCTATGGAGAAAGTGAAAGTAATTCAAGAGAGATTGAAAACAGCACAGAGTCGTCAGAAATCCTACACTGATGTTAGGAGAAATGTTAGGAGAAGGGCGTTAGAGTTCGAAGTAGATGATTGGGTATATTTGAAAGTTTCACCCATGAAGGGTGTTATGAGGTTTGGTAAGAAGGGGAAGCTTAGTCCCCGGTATATTGGACCTTATCGCACAGCCAAGAGGATTGGCAGTGTAGCTTATGAGTTGGAACTACCACAGGAATTAGCGCGGTTCATCCGGTATTTCACATCTCTATGTTGAAGAAGTGCATGGGAGATCCTTTATTGATAGTACAAAACTGAAAATGTGGGGATTAAAGAAAATTTATCTTATGAGGAGATTCCAGTTCAGATTTTAGATCGCCAAGTTCGCAAGTTGAGAACAAAGAAGTTGCATCAGTCAAAGTCCTTTGGAGGAACCAATTTGTTGAAGAAGCTACTTGGGGAAGCTGAGGAGGACATGAAAAGGAGATATCCCCATCTCTTGAATTTGGAGAGAATGTAGTTGAAGGTAATAATTCTCTTCTTAGTACTAGCTAAATTATGAGTATGCGTGTTGTTACTTGCTTTTGCTTGTTGAGTGTTGAACTTGATGTTGCTACCCTTAGCTTAGTGAAATAAAGCTTATTCGAGGACGAATGTTCCCAAGGGGGAGATATTGTAGCATCTCGCACCTAGAAACGACTATAAAGAGTTTAAAATACAAAAATATTGGTTTTTGGAAAGAATAAGGAAATCTGGAAATTTTGTCTAAGTTAAGAAAGTGAGTTTTGGCCATTTTCAAACGGCCATAACTCCTAGATCAGGAGGAGTTAGGGGCAGATCTTGATATGTTTGGAAATACCTTGGAGAGATCTTTCTAACGTCGCTGAGATTGCACGATTTCGACATCGTATGAGTGAGATATGCCTTCGGAAGTTGGGCTATTGGATTGAGGAAAGTCTCAATCCGGATTTAGGGAAGGGCAAAGTAGTCTTTTCTCTAATTAATTTCCTAATTCGTTTTTAGGGATATATTGGGGTAAAAACATGATTTAGTTTGGAGAATTGAGAAATACGCTTAGGGCTTGGAGAAAAGAGAAAAGAAGAAATAAAGGGAGAAAAACCAAGATTTCGTCAAAAACGTCAAGAGTTTGAAGTGGAATTCGTCGGGGGTAATCCCTATTAAGGTATGTGAGATCTTTTAGTGATGGGTTAGTTCACCCACACACCAAATTGTTTCAATTCAGTTATTTTGGGTTGTTTATATGTTAAAAAGTGAAGTTCTTGAATGACATCGTTAAGTTCTTGATTGGTTGTGTCGTTGAAGTTTCTTGTTGACTTGGTTCATGTTTCCGGGCTGTTTTTCAAGTTAGATTGGTTGTGTTTTGAGGGTACAATTGATCCTAAGTGTTTTGGGAATGAACTAGGGAAGATTAGAGGGTTTAGAGATGAAAAACTGAGAAGAAAAATCGAGCACACCTGGGTAACGGGGCTGGGGCGCCACGCCAGCCAGCGCGCCCCAAAGTAGACTCTGAAGTTTTGGCCTTGGGGCGCCGCGCCAGCCAGCGCTCCCCACAGACTTCTCTGAAGTTTGGGGCCTGGCGCCCCACGCCTCTCAGAGCGCCAAGGACGCCAGTGCACCCCATTCTTCCCCCATCCTTTCGTACTTGTCCCGTAGCAATGTACCTATGTTTTCTAGTTGATTCCAATAC
>NW_006239718.1:0-25229 GCF_000226075.1 Solanum tuberosum
ATCATAAATATTATATGTGTAGACGCTAATTTCTCTATTTTGGCCACTTTGGTGACTAACAAACTATTTTACGCAAAGTACACACATATTATTTATTGCTTAGTCTAACGGCTACTTTAATTTATTGCACAATTAATTCATTACCACATAAACCCAAAATTATCTATATTATTTTAATAATAAAATCAATAACTTGTGCAAAACCATATTTGTTCACTGTCGTTATTGATAGCATCAATTCACTCAACATTAAATGATGAAAGGTCTTAAAGTTAAGTTCATTAATTACACGTAAATAACGAACATAAGCACTGATGCGGAAAAAATTAAAACAATTCTCCAAAAGGTGCCGCATCCATATAACCCTCTTTTCGATTTTTTTGAATCTTAAATTATGAACCATAAATATAATTTCATATATACATATCATGTAAATATTATCCATAAAGATGCAAGATATACGAAGATTATTCGTTCAAACAATCCAGGCTCTGATGCCACATGTAAGATTAAATACTTTCAGGATCTTGAACATGATAATCTTACATAGAGAACGTTAGAGGTACATACCTGATGCGGAAGACATCATCATAGAGAAAAGCGGAAGCGTTAGTCGTAAATTGATTTCTACCTCCTTGCCCTAACTTTATGTTCCCACAACCGTCAGCGATGGAATTAATGTAGAGAATATGTGGTAATCCTAATGGGTGGAGGGAGGACCAATTTATAGAGGTTATGACTTAATCTGGTACGTCCATCAAGTAACCAATGTACGGACGAGATCTATTCCTTATTAAACATTATTTATGGTATTACTTGGGTTACAAGTAAACTTGGGTCATAAGTAAGAAATAATTAATAATAATTCTTACACATTTCACTATTTTGGCAGATTCTATGTGTCATGGGATATATATTCGATTAGATATTATGTAGTATCTCCCACTCACTACACACTTTCAAATTTCTACCCCATGCATGATGTCTAGCTACTAGAGAAAGTCGGATAAACAACTCTGATATTCTTATTGAGAGGGCTTCACTTCCATACCGAGATGCACACTTGGATCTCCAAAGCTCCCAAGTGATAATCGCTGGCATTATTTTTTCCATATTAATTAAGAGAGTTCTATGGCTCTACCATTGTAGTAGCATCTGAGGGTATTGAAAGTACCTGATTTGAATACCAAACAGTCCCGTAAACCTTGTCTATATATTCAAAGTCGCATGCGCAAAATAAATGCTCATTTAATTCCTGATCTGAGGGTATCGAAAGTACCTGATTTGAATACCAAACAGTCCCGGAAACCTTGTCTGTATATTCAAAGTCACATGCGTAAAATAAATGCTCATTTAATTCCAATTGTGTGATTGGAGGGGAGCAATAGTAACACCTCCTTTCCGGATTATGACCAAACTTGGACGGACACCCTTCCTTTTGTTTGTTGGTAGTCGATCTGTTAATTGCTCTCCAGATCAAAAAGCTATTTTGAATGGGATATGTTTGTTCCATATTTTTGTGATATAATCTGACTTGTTTCTCTTTTGCCTGAAGAGTTCCCATGCTGAGAAAAATGCCACTACTAGTAGCACTCCAAACAGCTTTGTCCGGAGACCCTCGGCTTAAGGAAATGACTTGTTTGTCGACAATGTTTCTAACTGACGGTGGTACCACCCATTTGTAGTGACTCATATAGCCACATTTCATTCCTAAATATTTCTTTTATCAGGATATTCTTGGGATTACTACTATGCGTCCACTATCAGTTAACGGATCAGGTCCCTTGACTCAGCAAGAACAGTAACCAAAAAAATAAAAGTGCGGAAAATAAATAGCTCAAAGTAAATTAAGAACAAAGATTTTATGGGAACTCCCTTGCTCAAGGGCGGTGAAAACCACGACCTGTACTCACATGATTTCAACCCAAACTCCATTTCACTCAAACGGAGCAATGATTTAGATTACGAACTCTTGTAACCTAGGAATTTACCTCTAAATCTCTTCCCCCTCAATGTAGCAACTCTACTACAAAGAAAGAACTAAACAATAACTCTATTGCCCACTAAACCACCCGACCTCTAGATGATTTAGACTTCAACTAAGCAACAACAATGTTGCCCACTAAATCAATCAACTCTAACTGATTTAGACTTTTCTCTTGAAATGAACAAAGATCTAATTCCTTTATAGCTTAGGAATAGATTTACAATTTAAGCACATAAGACACAAAGCTCTAAATACAATAAGACGCTTCAGCACTCCATCAGGTCCCTTGTTGATATGAGCAGTGTTCTTCCTTGAAGATGGCCTTCTCTTTTCAAGCTTATGAATTTTCAGAGAAAATCCAAGTTTTTGTTTGCCAAATCTTTATTTGTGTTTTATGTTAAGATATTATATTAAATGAACACAAAACTCTTGAGACGGCCCTATTGGCTGAGAGCTTGCTTCTCTAAAAGGACGTGCACCAACCACAACAGAGGTGGCAACTTTTCTGACAGTTGTCTTGTCGTCCTTTTCACATACGCAGTCTTGCAGGGACCAAGTCCCTTGCAATGTTCTTTGTGAGTTCTTGAGAAGACTTGTTAAATCTCTTTCTCTTTTGAATGAATGAATCTTCTTGTTGTTTGTCATTTTGATTATATCGACCAAAAAGAATTATTGTCCATTGGACAAACAACCTCGTCCGTTTCTATTGGTGAAGTACGGTGACGACTTTACCAATCCACTGACAGGAGTTGTACACCATTATAAATCTGGACGAGAAAACTCTGTCAGGGATCGGGTCCCTGCATTTGTGAGCCATTGAAACAGACAGTCTCGTCTGCTCTTCTTATTGGTGTAGTACACTGCACTTTTCACCTACCACCTGACATGACAGCTTTACAGTTTCCCCATTTGAATCTGGACGAGAGAACTCTGCTAAGGATCAGGTTCCTGCATTTGTGAGGATCATCAAAACACGTAAAATATAATATTTTCCCCCTTTTTTATGATGGCACACAAATATTCCTCACACTGAGTTTATTCATTCATTTGCCATGTCTTCAATCCCAATAACAAGGATCTGGTCCCTTGTTAGATCCCTAAGTCTGTTAAATCATCAAAACTTAACATCAACTCTAAAATAACATTTGTCCTTTTTTTTTTTATGATAACAGACTTATTCACCTTCTTCCCCCTTTCACTAGTTCCCCCTATCAGCATGCCTCTTCAGGTAACTAGATTGGTCCCCATTTCGCATCATTTTTGAAGTTTGTCAAATTATCAAAACTTCACATCAGCAACAAAATAGCATTTTCTCCCTTTTTGATGATGACAAACTTTTTCAACTTCTTCCCTCTATCGGCATGACCATGTCCTCTTCAAGTAGCACTTGATTCCCCCTATTGGCATGACCATGTTATCATTGATCTCATACCTTAACAATCATACCCTAACAATCTCCCCCTTTTGACATCATAAAAAAGGTTAAAGTAGTAAACCAAGTTTGTTGCCAGAAATGTAGTTTACGTAAATTCATGGCCACTTGGGCAACACTGAGCATGAGTAAAAATGCATAAAGTAATGAGACAAGCACTACAACAAATATGATATATAGCTACAAAATTATTAGCTACCACATCAAATTCGTCACTAATTGTTCGCTTTTAGTGAAAAAATTTACTTTTCGTGCTTAAATATATGAGACACATACTTTTAATGACGAAACATAAAAATCCATAGCTAAGTTTTGTCCACGAAAGTTCCCACCAAAAATTTAGTTGGCGCCATTTGTTAAGTAGTGTTAGTCACGAATTTAAAGTTATCAGTGACACATTATTTCGTCACTAATAATGTATCTAATTCATGACAAATTATTTTTTGTCTTAAAATTTATTAGTTTTTGGACACAAAAAAAATTCATCTAAAAAAATATGTTGTTAAAATATCAACAAATTAGAGTTCGTAGTTAAATATTATAAGTTTTAGCTGTAAAAATTTCAATTTAATTATGACATTTATTTTTGTCACTAATAATATAAATAATTGGTGACAAAGATTTTATTGTCTCTAATCAATCTGTGATTTAGTGACAAAAAAAAGTGTCACAAAATATGTAAGGTGTTAAATAGCGACGACTTAAAATTTATAGTGAATAACTCAACTATTTTCTACGAAAATAATTAATAGCTAAATACAAATTTTTTGGCTACAATTGTTCATAATTACAAGTGACAACTTACAAAAAGAATAATACAAGTGCTTCATAAGAAATAGACAGAGTCCATTCGTTAATTGGCGAGGAAAAATATTAAAACCAACGAATTCAATCGATTTTGTAAAAATGAAAAAGTTCAATTTATCCATTTTCTAAATTATGCAATTATAAAATGCATCATTTGAAAAATACAATCCAGGTTATAAGTACCTTGAGTGGGTTACGGTTCTACCTCTATATTGCTAATATTTATTGGTTTAACACTTTTGTTTTTTATTTGATACACTTTCATCGATAAAGACAATAGAAAAAATAATTTCTCAAGTTTAGGTGTTAATTTTTGAGCATGTCTATTGATTTGTGATTGGTAAACTGCAGAGACTAAGTTGATCTATTTTGCTTCTGCCTATAAATATGTACATATTTCATAGTAATTCCACATACGTACGTAGAGCAACTATACATAGATAACATCGACTTACAAACTTAGACTTTGCAAAGGTGCGAAATATTTCATTAATTTCTATTAACTTTTCCATCGGTGTAAAAATTGAAATAAACTAAAAAATGAAAGCACAAATTAAATGAAAGAAATGAAGCAACTAGAATTTCAAATATATTATGATGAAGTTCTATAGTTATGGGTATCGATGTTTTTTTCAAAACAATTGATTTAGGGATCGAATTAAACCGATTATTCAATTTTTTAAATAAAATCTAAAGTTTAATTTTATTTAAATTTATAATTGTACTGAATAATTTATAAAATTTATAAAAATAAATAAATAAAATGACAGAATCGTACTGAATATATTTAAAGATATTTTAAAAAAAATATACAGTTTAATTAAAATATAGTCTACAACTGAATGAATTGTGGGTGGTAAATTTCATGCATTTGTGTATGTGTATAAATAATCATATAATATATTATTTATACAAAAGTTAAATTTAAAAGAAATGAATGAAGTTAAAAATAAAATAAAAAAGAGAGTCAAGAGAGAGTTGATCGGATGGTAAGCATTCCTCACTTCCAACCTTAATGTTGTGAGTTCGAGTCCTCAAGAAAGCATAATGTGGGAGCTCCTCCCCAGGAGGGGTTAAAAAAGATGGGAGATAATATAGGAACATTAACTTTTTTATAATAATAAATTTATCACATTAACTTTTTTATAATAATAAATTTTTCCCTAATTAATCCATTTAAGAGCAAAATAATTTTTTTAATATAAAATATAGTCATTAGTGACGAAATTAGATTTTGTTCAACTACGAAATACATATGACTTTAAAGACAATTGATGTCGTCACTGATTGAAGTAAAATAATTAGCGACGATATAATTTTGTCGGTAGTAATAACCTTTTTAGTGACAAAGCATACTATTAACTACAAAAAAAATATACCTTTTACGACAAATAAATTTGTACAAATGTTGAAGCATTTGGGGACGATTTTTCTTTTTGTAGTTAAATAATACTTTTAGCGACGAAGCACTAAATCGTATTTGTATACTTTTAGCGACACACATTTAGTGACGACTGATTGACGAATTATTTTTCGTCTCACAAGATTTTTAGTGACGAAATATGATTTATAAATGACGAAATTATTTGGCCATAATAATCAAATTTGTTGTAGTGAAGTCAGTAGAAACGAGACATTTTTTATTCAGAAATAAAAAATCAACCATCAAAGCAATGCAAATATCATTACGAATGAGAACCAAGATAATACCCAATCAGTTTCGATAGAAAGAAAAAGAGGAATGAGGACTGATATGAAATTTTAGGGAGCGAGGGGATGGCTTAGTAGTAAGGGATTAAAAGAAAAAGATTAGTGGAGCATATCTCTTAGCATGGTTCCTTCAGAAGCCTTTCTCGAAGTTCACATTCTTTGCTGCCCAGGCTTCATGTTGACTCTTCAGGGCTGCCAGTTTTTTTTACCTTGTCCCTCTGATAGTGTTGTTTCAGAAGCTGAGCCTTCAGGCAACCCATTTCAGTATCCGTGTTAGTAAGAGCAACTGTCATAGCTTACAACGCTAGCCTGATGAGTTTCTAATGACATAAAGATTGATAAAATCAAACTTACTCAAGGCATCCGAGATGAATGGATCAATAATTGAGGAACCATTTCAATTAAAAAAAAATTACTTTTTTTAAGGTCAGACACCATGCTATTCAGAATATTTTGTGTTCTCATAATATCAACCTCCTCCTTTTTGAACATCATCTTTTCCACCTTCTTCTTTTTGCTTGTTGGACCTGGTCCCTCTTCACACTCAAAAATTTCTTCATCAGAAAATTTTCAAGTAAGAACGAAAGGGTTTAACCATTTTTTGAGAGAGGAGAAAAGAAGATTTTAAAATTTTCTAATTTTGGAAGGGGATTTAAAATGAAATATGTAGTATAAAGGAAATGAAAAGGGTGTATCATGTGAAGGGAAGTGTCATTTTGGTATTCAAAAGATGGGACAACGGTCAAATACCTAAATGAGAGACATGTGGCAATTGATATGATTCTCATGCATAATTCAAAACGCAATATTAAGAGTGCTAACCTTTGAGAACGGACCAGGTCCCTCTCTGTAGTTTGAATGTGATTGCCTAGATCTGTCCTGACCTCCTTTTTCCTTCCGCCCTTTTTCCATGTGTGTATACCTACAAAAGGTATGAGACTGAACTTGCTAAAACATACATAACTGAAAAACAAGGATACATGCTCCATTTGCATAGTCATGAGAGAGTTGATTGCTTCAGGTAGGATCCATTCAATCAAGTTTCAGCATTCCCAACTTCAGTTTGATTATCTCAGCCAGGTCTTCTAAGAGCTTCAAGCTGCTGCTTGATCCATAAGAGTTGAGCAGATTAAGCTGCACTTGCTACATTATTTGCCTCAGTTGTTGAAAGAGCAATTGAATCTTGTCTTTTAGTTCCCAATGAGTGAGAGATCACCCTAGAACATAAGCCATTCATGAGGTACTTTTTCTATCAAATGGATACCCTGCATGATCAACATTACCTTATTCCTCCAAATCAAAAAGTCTTCTGATGGTCAGAATGGAACCAGGTCATGTTCTTGGCAAATTGGCCCTTGCTTAGAGCTTTGGTGAAGATGTCGGCCACTTGATCTTCCATTTTGCAAAACTTCATGATGACATTGCCTCTTTTTAACATTATCTTGACTTCAAGTATGATAAGCCTTTTGAGCAGCTCCTTGATGAACTTTTCTTGACAAACAAGGGTACCTTTAGAGGTTTGCTTGATATGTAGCTCTATGAAGAATTTAATTCTTCCATCATGCTCACTTCAAAACTCACTACTCATGAGTGCAACAAACTCTTCACACAACACCTCAAAAGTTTCTTTAAAAATGATATCATCGATATATACTTGAAAAATCACCAAGTCCTTTCCTTTGTGATTTCAAGAAGATAATTTTGTCAATTTTACCTCTTTTGAAGCCATTGTTGAAGAGGTGCTTGGACAACCTGTCAGCTTGTCGGGAACCGAGTGTCATACTTTGCTTCTTTCAAACTTAGCTTGATCAACTTCTTCAGTCTCACCTTCAGAATTCACATTATTAGTTTGAACTGCATCATCTTTGTTCAGCATTGTCTATCGGACCGAGTCCCTCATCAGGTTCATCATCTGCATCAACTTCCTTGGGGTTATTGGATTCATGAAGATGATATTCTTCAGCAAGCTCACTGTTTAGACCATCTCTCTGAATCTGAAGCAGCTCTTCCATCTCAAAATCTTTTTTGTTTTGCAACTTCTCAATTCTTCCAGACTTATCAAAAATCACATGAATACTTTCTTCAATGCACAATTTTTGTTTTTATACACCCGATAAGCCTTGTTGGAGGAAGAATATCCCACAAATACTCTTTCAACATCATTGAGATTAAACTTCTCAATATCATCATTTTGGTCACGGAACATGTACCATTCACCACTTCAGCTCGAAGGTTCTTTGAAAGATTAAAAGCCTAATTATTCCACCTGAAGGATGGTCTGATCTGCTTTTCTTTAACACCAGCGTCACAAACTTTGTTATCTGCAAATTTCATTTTGTCCAGACTAGGGATCAGGTCCCTTGACACAAGTTTTTGTAGTAGAGAAGCGCTTACATGAGCACGCCTCATGTGTCATACCTCAGCATTTTCACCTTGAGCACTAAGGCAAGTGAGATTGTCACTATGAGCAGTATTTAAATCAGTAATATACATGTCTTTGCATCTCTTTTCTGTCAAGATCATCACCCGAGAGAGCAAATTTGTGACACACATTTATCTGATAAGAACTTTAACTCAATTTTCTTTATCACAAATCTATGAAACACTTAGAAGATTGTACTTCAACCCATTGACATAGTACACAACTTTAAAAGAGTGTTCCACGAAATTTTAAGTCCTGCCTACACCAAAACGGTACCATTTCTTGCCGTTGCCAAAAGAGACACCTCCACCTTGAAGTGTCTTGAGAGAGAAGAAGTTTTTTAGTTTTCTCAGTCATGTGCTTTGAGCATCCACCATTCATAAACCAACACTGGCTGATACTACCTCATTTCACTTGCATAACGGAGTTCCCAGTAAGCAGATAACGGAGTGATATGAAAATCTTTTGTCCAATGAGGCAAACTAGTTTTCTTCAACTTAGACCAGAAGCCATACCAAGTCCCTTCTTCTGTTTGTTCCTCTGTTTGGATTAGTTTGAGGAACTTTCTTGAGACATTTTCCAAGCTGGACAGTCCTTCTTCAGATGACCATTACGACCACAATGAAAACACAATAGATTGTTAGAGACAGACACATATTTTCTATAAGGATTATAAGAAGGACTTATGTACAAGCTTCCTAAACCCTTTCCATTATTTTGACCTTGACTGGTAAGATTGGCCAACAATTTTGAAGAATTAATCCATTTGAGAGAATTTTTTAGTTCTTCTTTGAGACGGACCAGGTCCCTCTCCAACTGATCATTTCTCTCCAATGCCAATGCAAGTTTTGTTTCAGCAGTATTCAAGCTATTTTCTAGCTCGATTTGCAAGCTGCTAGCCTCTCCCTTTCCTCTGCCACATTTCTCACTCAACATCTTTAATTTTTCCCTGAGTTCTAGGTTTTCAGTTTCCAGAACTGTTAATTGTTCTTTCACAACAGACATATGGTCCACCAAGGTAACCTTTAGAGTCAATCAAAACAACTGCTAGACTTCTCAACTTCTTAACAGAGTAAACATGCAAGTTTTGTTTAAGATCAGAAAGAGTTACCTCTTCTTCAGCTTCTTCATCATTAGATTTTGCCATAAAAGCAAACATGGCATCAAACAATCTTCATCATCTTTGACTGCAAGCATAGATGCATCTTCAGAATGTTTTGACTCTTCTGAGTCACTTGAGGAATCACCCCAGACAGCAAGAGCCTTCTTCACTACATTGTCAGCAACACCAACTTTTCTTCCTTTCTTATCAGGGATCGGGTCCCTTCTCTTGTTTTTTCCTTTGAGAGTGAAACTTTCCTTTCTTCTGTCCATCTCATGAACTTGAAGATGTTCAAATAGAGCATTCATTGACAGTACTTCAGGATCCCCTGCCTCATAGACAATATCAAGTTCATCAGTCTAAGATCTGGGAAGAATCTCCAATATCTTAGTAACCTGCTTCCACGCAGTGACAGGTTCTTCTAGGAACATGAGTTCATTTGTAATGGTGGAGAATCTAG
Organism: Solanum tuberosum; assembly: GCF_000226075.1. NCBI lineage: Eukaryota > Viridiplantae > Streptophyta > Magnoliopsida > Solanales > Solanaceae > Solanum > Solanum tuberosum. The sequence goes on from NW_006239718.1 coordinate 9,921, forward strand.
TACGCATTTCGTAAATAGATTCACCTTCTTCCAAGGTGAAGCTTTCAAATTGAGTAGTTAAGAGATCTAACTTAGATTTCTTTGTTTGCTCAGTACCTTCGTACACTATTCTCAAGCGATTCCAGATTTCCTTGGCTGATTCACAAGATGAAATCAGATCATATTCATTTTCTCCGATTCCACACATTAAGAGCTTCCTAACTTTGTGACTTTTCTCAACTTCCCTTTTGTCAAAGTTATTATATTGCTGTCGGGTTTTGAGAACAACCCTTGTGACATCCCCACCTTTTACTTCTATAGTTAACACATAGGACCCTCACAAATAACATCCCACATCTCATAATCCTCACCCATTATATAGTCAAACATGCACTTTTTCCACCACCAATAGTACTGACCATCAAACAGATGTGGCTTCATTTTGGAGACCGACCTTCTTGCAAGCTTAGTGAAGCAACCATTCTTCGCAGGAATCTCTCTCTTGGTGTTAACCAGATAGAGAGCCCAGACTCTAATACCAATTATTGAAATGTATGTGTCCACTATCAGTCAATGGACCAGGTCCTTTGACTCAGCAAGAACAGTAACTGAAATAAAAGTGCAAAAAATAAATAGCTCAAAGTAAATCAAGCACAATGATTTTACGTGGAAACCCCCTTGCTCAAGGGCGGTGAAAACCACGACCTATACTCACAGGATTTCAACCCAACTCCATTTCACTCAAACAGAGCAATGATTCACATTACAGATTCTTGTAACTTAGGAATTTACCTCTAAATCCCTTCCCCTTCAATGTAGCAACTCTACTACAAAGAAAGAACTAAGCAATAACTATATTGCCAACTAAACCACCCGACTCTAGATGATTTAAACTTCAACTAAGAAACAACTTTGTTACCCACTAAACAACGTAACTCTAGATGATTTAGACTTCAACTAAGCAACAATAATGTTGCCCACTAAATCAATCAACTCTAACTGATTTAGACTTTTCTCTTGAAATGAACAAAGATCTAATTCCTTTATAGCTTAGGAATAGATTTACAATTTAAGCACATAAAGACACAAAGCTCTAAATACAACAAGATGCTTCAGCACTTCATCAGGTTCCTTGTTGATATGAGCAGTGTTCTTCCTTGAAGATGGCCTTCTCTTTTCAAACTTATGAATTTTCAGAGAAAATCCAAGTTTTTATTTGTCAAATCTTTGTTTGTGTTTTGTGTTAAGAGATTATATTAAATGAACACAAAACTCTTAAGATGACCCCATTGGCTGAGAGCTTGCTTCTCTAAAAGACGTGCACCAACCAAATCAGAGGTGACAACTTTTCTGATAGTTGTCTTATCGTCCTTTTTCACATACGCAGTCTTGCAGGGACCAGATCCCTTGCAATGTTCTTTGTGAGTTCTTGAGAAGACTTGCTAACTCTCTTTCTCTTTTGAAAGAATGAATCTTCTTGTTGTTTGACATTTTGATTATATCGACCAAAAAGAATTATTGTCCATTGGACAAACAACCTCGTCTGTTTCTATTGGTGAAGTACGTTGACGACTTGACCAACCCGCTGACAGGATAGCTTTGCACCATTATTATAAATCAAGACGAGAGAACTCTGCCAAGGACCGGGTCCCTGCATTTGTGAGCCCATGAAACAGACAGTCTCGTCCGCTCTTCTTATTGGTGCAATACACTGTACTTTTCACCTACCACCCGACATGACAACTTTATAGCGTTACTCCATTTGAATTTGGATGAGAGCACTCTGCCAGGGACCAGGTCCTTGCATTTGTGAGGATCATCAAAACACCTAGAATATAACATTTCTCCCCTTTTTGATGCTGACACACAAATATTCCTCACACTGAGTTTATTCATTCATTTGTCATGTCGTCAGTCCCAATAGTAAGTATTTGGTCCTTTGTTAGATCCCTAAGTCTGTTAAATCATCAAAACTTAACATCAGCTCCAAAATAACAGGTACCATTAGGCAAGTGACTGATAAGAGGGCCCGTGTTTGTCCAATTATCAAACCAAAAAGATATATTTCCTTTTCTCGGTAACCATATCAGTTTTTGTTCGACTTCTAGCTTTATGTCTCGCATTGCCTTCCAGTTGTGAGATTGACCTGGCCTCCTATGCTTCATTAAGGGATGAGTCAATTGACAGTATTTTTCAATCATAAAATCCTTACATAATGAGGCACCCATTCTGAGATTCCACCATGATTTAGTTGTAAAAGCCTTACATATATCCTTTAATCTTCTAAATTTTGCTCCACCCTCTTGGTATGGGTAACACATGGCTTCCCAAGAAACCTAATGGTGTTTATCATTACCATAATATCCTCTCCAAAAAAAATTAGAGAGTATTTTCTCAACTTGTGTACGCACTCATTTTGGTGAATGTATGGTGGCTAGTAAATGCAAGGGAATGGCTTGCAATACATGCTTGATAATTATTGCTTTTCCACCTGTAGATAGGAATTTTGTTTGCCAGCCTTTAGTCATGTTTGTAATACTCTCAATAAGTTCTGAGTAGTGAGATATCCTTGTCCTCCCCGTGAACAAAGGACATCCCAAGTATCTTATTGGAAAAACTTTTTTTGCATCCCGGTGAGCCTTGACAATCTTGCGGCAATTCTTGGTTTTGCCCCATCTGTTAGCAAATAATAACTTTTGGCTTTATTTATTTTCTTTCTGTCCTGAGATTCCTTCACATGCAACCAAAGTGTTCATTACAAGCTTTATTGTCTTCTTGCAACCATTAAAGAATAAAATTATGTCATCCACTAAGGCAAGATGGTTCACCTATGGGCCTTGGCGAGACATGTGGGAACCTATAAGGCCTTTTGTATTGTGCACTCTATTAAGCATGCTTGATAGTAGCTTGACACATATTATTGACAGAATTACTGATTGAAGTATTAAACCAGTAAGCTTCCTCCATTAATGAAGATTAAGCTCAAAGAGAAAGAAGAACATAGGATACAATGGATCATTCTAGAATGAAGAGAGGATCTGTATTATTCCTTTCTCAATGAATGAATAATGAATACAACAGCTGTGTATATATACATGAATAAAACATGAGAATAACCAACTAACCAACTAATTGTAATTAACTACTTCAACAGTGTTTAACAGACTCCTAACTAACTTTAAGTAACTAACTCTAAGTCTTAACTAATTATATCACCCCCCCTCAAGTTGGAGGTAGTGTGATTACAGACAACTTGCTTAGAATGGTAGAGTGCTTGACTCCAGTTAAGGCCTTGGTAAATATGTCTGCTAATTGTGAGTTTGTGGAAATATGATGAAGTGCAATCAGTCCTTGTTGAAGCTTATCCCTCACAAAATGACAATCCACTTCAATATGTTTTGTTCTCTCATGGAAACTTAGGATTTTTAGTCAATATGAACTGCAGCTTGGCTGTACCCAAAACACACGTATGGGTAATGAACTTTGCACCACTAGTTCATCAGTAATCTCTCAAGCCAAACTAGTTCTCCTACTACTTGTCTCACAGCCCTGTATTCTACTTCTACAGATGATAGTGACACTGTAGCTTGCTTCTTGGACTTCCAACTGACAGGACTGTCTCCCATAAGAACCAAATACCCACTAACTGACCTCCTTGAATCAGAACAAGCTGCCCAATCTGAATCACAGTAAGCAGTAACAGTAAGATCAGGTTTGTTTGAGATGAAAATTCCCAAAGTAGGATCTTGCATCAGATATCTAAGGACATGATAAGTAGCCTTCATGTGTGGTTCTCTAGGAGATTGCATAAACTGGCTAAGATGTTGAACACTAAAAGCTATATCCATCCTTGTATTTGTGAGGAAATTAAGTTTCCCAACTAGCTTTCTATAATGAGTGGGATCTGATAACAACTCCCCATCTGTGGCTTTAAGTTTTTCAGTAGAATCAAGTGGTGATGTTGCAACTCTGTAGTTCATTATATCAAACTCCTTCAGAAGATCAGTAGTAAATTTTCTCTGGGAAAGAAGAACACCATCATCCCTATATAGTATTTCTAGTCCTAAGAAGTAGTGTAACTTGCCAAGGTCTTTTATTTTGAATTGATCATGCAAGAAACTCTTCAAAGAGATGATTTCCTCTAAGTCTGTACCTGTCAAGATCACATCATCCACATATATTGCAACAAAAACTATAGAGCATCCCTTTCTCTTATAGAAAAGTGAGTAGTCACTGTTTGAATGTGTATAACCCTTTGAACATAGACTGCTGGCCAGTTTGTCATACCACTGTCTACTGGCCTGTTTTAAACCATATAGAGACTTCTTGAGTTTGCAAACTAAGTTGTTGTTGTCCACCATAAGACCCTCTGGTATTGTCATGTATACTTCCTCATGCAAATCACCATGAAGGAAGGCATTATTCACATCCAACTGGTATAAACTCCAACCCCTTTTTACAGCCAAACAAATCAAAGTTCTCACAGTGGTCATTTTCACTACAGGTGAGAATGTTTCAGTATAATCAATCCCAGCTTGTTGTGTATATCCCTTCACCACTAGTCTGGCCTTGAACCTCTCCACACTACCATCAGCTTTGTGCTTGATTTTATACACCCACCTACATCCAATGGCATTTTTACCTACTGGTAGGGGGACCAGTTCCCATGTATCATTTGCATATAGTGCCTCAAACTCCTGTGTCATTGCCATTTGCCAAGAAGGATTCAAGATTGCCTCAGCATAACAAGAAGGTTCACTCTCATGTGAAATGGCCTTTACTAGCTGCTGGCTACTAGAACATAAAGTAGTAAAACAAACATGCTCATGGTTTGACAATAATGAGGTGAGGGAATGTTGTTGTTCAGGTGTTGATGTGGTGGAGTGCATGTTAGGTAATGCGTAGTTGTAGTCTTTAAGATAGCTAGGTGTATGAAGGGTTCTACTTGTTCTTCTAGGTGCTGGCACTGGTGGAGCATCACAAGTAATGGAAGGATTAGAATTATGTAGTGGTATTGGTGCAGTGTTAGGTGAAGTTGTGTCTGTGTTTGATATGGGATTAGAAATATTGTTAGCTACTTGGTTACTGATAACTTCATGGAGTGTGTCTGTATCCAGCATTTCATCATTGAAAGTGGTTGTTTCATTAAGCATACAAGTCAATTTATTGGGGTGATGAACAAGCAATTTGAGAATAGAGTTAAAACTAGAACCATCAGGAGCAATAACAAAAGGAAAAACATGTTCATGGAAAGAGACATCTCTGCATACATGAATCCTCTTTGTGGCCAAATCTAGGACTTTGTAACCCTTTGTATTGTAAGGATATCCAACAAAAATATGAGGTGTTGCCCTTGGTTCAAACTTGTCTTTATGGTTTTTCAAAATGGTGGGAAAACATAGACATCCAAAACTCCTAAGATGAGAGTATGTGGGTTTTCTTTGGTACAATTGTTCATATGGTGACATATTTGGTAGTGATTTGGTAGGTAATCTATTGATGATGTAAGTAGCAGTTAGCACACATTCTCCCCAATACCTCATAGGTAATTTGGATTGATAAAGGAAGGCTCTTGCTGTTTCCAAGAGGTATTTATGTTTCCTTTCTACTACCCCATTCTGTTGGGGTGTATAAGGACAAGATTTCTGATGTATAATTCCTTTTTCTTGAAAATATGTTGTTGCCTCACCACTTGTGAATTCTAGGCCATTGTCAGACCTGATAGTTTTCAGTTTGGTTTGAAATTGGTTTTCTATGAGGCATACAAAAGCTTTCACAGCCTGTAGTGCATTACTTTTGCATCTAAGTAGTTGTGTCCATGTTGATCTACTATGATCATCCACCATGGTCAAGAAATAATTGTAACCATCATGAGTTGGTATGTGGTATGGTCCCCATAGATCAACATGTAGTAACTTAAAGATCTTACTAGTTGTGCTTGTACTTTCTGGAAAGGGTATTCTGGTTTGTCTTGCCATGGGGCATATGGCACAAGTAAAGGGTTGTTTGGTGGAAAAATCTACAGGTATGGTTGAAATACTCCTCATCTTTACAAATGGTACATGTCCTAATCTAGTGTGCCACAAGAATTCAGCAGTATGATTATGAGATGCAGGAGAGGAAGCATGAGTAAAAGGATTTGCAGCATAGAAAATAGGATCACCAGTAGAACCAGTTCCTTTATTTGTAGTTTGTGAAACTTTTACAATAGATGGTGAAACTTTACATTTATTTTCAACTAAAGGTTTTCCACAACTGAGTAAAGATGGAATAGAATGACAACTTGAAGAGTGGTATGTGTGTGTATGAATGCCATCAGACTGAGCACAACAGTTATGACACTTGATGCATAGAAAGTATAGACCATTTTTGGCTCTACCAAGCTCCAGAGGGCTCTTCAGAGAAGGGCCCTGCAACAAACAAGAAGATTTGTTAAAACTAACTGTACCTTTAAGTTGTAAAGACAAACAATGGACAGATATCAAGTTAAACTTGAAGCTAGGTACAAACAACACTTTACATAAAGGCAAAGTTGGGTTCAAACAAGCATCTCCAATTTCAGTTACTTTAACTTTATATCCATTTGGTAGGCTGATTAGGAAGGGTTAAGGTAGAGTTTCTAATATTCTTAAGGATGGTTTTATTGTAGGTCATATGATGTGATGCTTCTGAGTCTATGATCCATGAGCTAGCAGCTAATCTAGTACATTTACATGATAGATCATCTATCTCAGTCATTGAAGAGTAGCAAGCAAGTATACCTGCCAGGTTAACAGCTCCACTCAATGTGTTGTCTGAATTGTCACTTCTATTGTTTCCAGCCTGCAGGGTTCCCAAGAGGTTGAGCAGCTGCTCATACTGATCCTTGGACAAGTTCACTGGCATTTGTCTCCTTAGTTCAGGACCTTCCTCGACTTCATTGTTCCCCTCTTCTTGTGTATATGCATTTGCTGCAGAACCTATACTTTTACCTTTAGGAAATTTGGAATTTGTTGGATAACCATGAAGCTTATAACATCTATCCTTTGTGTGTCCAGGCCTTTTACAGTATTCACAAAACAGACCAGATTTGTTCTGTGAATAGGAGTTATTAGTGTTAGAATTTGCTCGATTGTTATTGGTACTGCCAGAGCTGCCTGCACCGCCTCTATAAGAACTGTAATTTGACTTGAAACCTTTTTCATTAGAAGTAGATGCAGATGCAGTTAGAGATGTGGAGTCCAAAACAGTGTGATTATGGGGCTTTACTTCCCTCTGTCTCTCCTCTTGGGATAGTATAGCAAACGCCTGTGCCATGCTTGGTAAGTCACTCATCATCAGGATATTTCCCCTCACTGCAGTATACACTTCATTCAAACCCATCAGAAAATGTATAAGTCTCTTGTCTTGTTCAGCCTTGTGCATTTTGGTCTTTCCACCATGAATGCACACACAAGTGCATTGAGAAGTGATGTCAACAATGTTCATCTCCTCCCATAACTTTTTCATTTGTGTGTAATATCCAGTAACATCTAAACTTCCCTGCACCAAATCATTTATCTCCTTCTGTAATTGATACAGCTTACATCCATTTGTTTGGTCATAACGATCCTCCAATTCCTCCCAAAGCTCTCTAGCATTGTTCACATACTGTAAGCCATCTCTCAATTCTGGTGAGAGGGAATTTAGAATCCACGAAGTCACCATGTCATCACACCTTTCCCAATGCGCAAAGCTTGGATCCTCTGAATCAGGCTTCATAATTTTCCCATTAATGAAACCTGTTTTGCTCTTCACTGATAAGGCCCTAAGGACAGCTCGTCTCCATGATCTATAACCAGTTCCATCAAAAACAGTTGGCAACAATGTTGATCCTGCATTTTCTGAAGGATGCAAGTAAAATGGACTAGCAATGTCCATTCTCACAGTAGAAGAAGTTGCATTGTTTGAATTATCAGATTGAACATCAACCATACTGATCAATATACCTTTGAAAGTAAAATTTCCAGTTTGTGTAAAACAGCAAACACAAAAACACAAACAGATGGTGTGCAACAGTGATTTGTCGCACAGAAAAGATAGAAATTCAGCAGAATAACACCAATAACAATTGATTCCAACACTTCGAATAGATCGAGAAACAGAAATCTCGATCGAGAAACAGAAATCGCAGTTGATTTCAAAATAGATCGAGAAACAGAAACAAACAGAATCTCACAAATTCCTAGCTGTGAACTGAAAACAATACTCACAAATAAAAAAAAATTGAATGCGGAATGAATCTCTCTGTGCTCTGATACCATGACAGAATTACTGATTGAAGTATTAAACCAGTAAGCTTCCTCCATTAATGGAAACCTTTTCCATTAGAAGTAGATGCAGATGCAGTTAGAGATGTGGAGTCCAAAACAGTGTGATTATGGGGCTTTACTTCCCTCTGTCTCTCCTCTTGGGATAGTATAGCAAAAGCCTGTGCCATGCTTGGTAAGTCACTCATCATCAGGATACTTCCCCTCACTGCAGTATACACTTCATTCAAACCCATCAGAAAATGTATAAGTCTCCTGTCTTGTTCAGCCTTGTGCATCTTGGTCTTTCCACCACAAATGCACACACAAGTGCATTGAGAAGTGATGTCAACAGTGTTCATCTCCTCCCATAACTTCTTCATTTGTGTGTAATATCCAGTAACATCTAAACTTCCCTGCACCAAATCATTTATCTCCTTCTGTAATTGATACAGCTTACATCCATTTGTTTGGTCATAACGATCCTCCAATTCCTCCCAAAGCTCTCTAGCATTGTTCACATACTGTAGGCCATCTCTCAATTCTGGTGAGAGGGAATTTAGAATCCACGAAGTCACCATGTCATCACACCTTTCCCAATGCGCAAAGCTTGGATCCTCTGAATCAGGCTTCATAATTTTCCCATTAATGAAACCTGTTTTGCTCTTCACTGATAAGGCCCTAAGGACAGCTCGTCTCCATGATCTATAACCAGTTCCATCAAAAACAGTTGGCAACAATGTTGATCCTGCATTTTCTGAAGGATGCAAGTAAAATGGACTAGCAATGTCCATTCTCACAGTAGAAGAAGTTGCATTGTTTGAATTATCAGATTGAACATCAACCATACTGATCAATATACCTTTGAAAGTAAAATTTCCAGTTTGTGTAAAACAGCAAACACAAAAACACAAACAGATGGTGTGCAACAGTGATTTGTCGCACAGAAAAGATAGAAATTCAGCAGAATAACACCAATAACAATTGATTCCAACACTTCGAATAGATCGAGAAACAGAAATCTCGATCGAGAAACAGAAATCGCAGTTGATTTCAAAATAGATCGAGAAACAGAAACAAACAGAATCTCACAAATTCCTAGCTGTGAACTGAAAACAATACTCACAAATAAAAAAAAATTGAATGCGGAATGAATCTCTCTGTGCTCTGATACCATGACAGAATTACTGATTGAAGTATTAAACCAGTAAGCTTCCTCCATTAATGGAGATTAAGCTCAAAGAGAAAGAAGAACAGAGGATACAATGGATCATTCTAGAATGAAGAGAGGATCTGTATTATTCATTTCTCAATGAATGAATAATGAATACAACAGCTGTGTATATATACATGAATAAAACATGAGAATAACCAACTAACCAACTAATTGTAATTAACTACTTCAACAGTGTTTAACAGACTCCTAACTAACTTTAAGTAACTAACTCTAAGTCTTAACTAATTCTATCAATTATAAAAAGAGAGAGGGAGAGATGGGATTTCCTTGTCTTAGGTCATTTTTTTACTTGAAGAAACCACGTACGCCTCTATCCGTTTACTATAATTGAATACCAGTTATTGGAGATGTGTTTATATATCATATCTATCCACTTTTATGCAAATCCCAACTTTCGCATTGCGCTACATGGATAGGGCCGGGCCACGCTACGTACTATATCATAAGCCTTGGTCATATCAAGTTTCATGATCACATTCCCCTCTTTTATTGATTTTCTTATGTCTCTCAGAATCTCTTGTGCTAGCAAGATGTTCTCCGATATAGCTCTACCTTTGATGAACCCACCCTGACTGATAGCTAGAGATAATTTTAGGAAGCAATTGAGCCAATCTAGCATTAAGGATCTTAGCAAAGATTTCCTTCCCTCCACACTCTTGCATCATCTTGAATTCTCTTGATATTCAGCCTATTTCTTCTTCCTTAATAACACTGTGAAAGTAGGCCGTGTTTTTGTCGCCATCCTTAAGCCACTTAGCCTTTGCCTTCTGTCTTAGCTCCGAGTCTTGAAGTTTGAGGTACTATATATATTCTGCCTTGGTTCTGTTTAGTTCAACTCTTTTATTTGGTGACTGTTTAGTTCAGCTCTTTTATTTGGTGAGTTGTCACGAACCATTTCACTTTCCAAATTGGCAATTTTGGTCTCCAGCCTCTTTGGTTCTTCAAATATAAATGTCGCCAAATGCTTCTCTTGACCAACAACTTAGCCTTTTGCAAACCTTCTTATTTTCTTGGTGTAGTATCCACATCGCATTTCCATAAACTGGTTCTTGCCACACTGGGATGAAATCATCATGCTCAACCGTACCCAAAATTCCAAGAATTTGAAGTATCTTGGTCCAGTGTTTACTGTTGACTTCAGTGTGATAAAAAAACGTAACGGGGCATGGTCAGATGAAGTCCTGACAAGGTTCTCTACTAAAGTAGCATCATAAACATCGGCCCATTTAGCATTTACTAACAACCTATCCAATCTCTTCTATATCGTTTTAGGGAAGCCTCTGTTGTCACATCACGTGAATTTTTCTCCTGAGAATCCCACATCGATCTTCTAACCCACAATCATCTAAACAGGATTGAAATTATCAAATCTGTAAGGTCTGCCTCCAAAATTTTCTTGTGCATCAAGTATAACATTATATTGAAATCACCTACTACGGCCCATGGACCTAAAATTTTGGTCTCTCAACTCTTCCCATAGATCCCTTCTTAATTGTGGTGTACTTTTAGCGTATACCATTGTCAAGTTTGTGCGAAGTTTACCTTGCAAGTGACTTGTTGTTTTGAATCTTCCAAGATATCTATGACCCAATCTGAGGACCAAAATAGCCATATCTTGTTATTGCAATTGCAGTAGCAATGTTGTAAGCCAAGCTTGTGTCTGTACCTTTCAATCTTTGCAGAACCAACCATAGGTTCCTGTAAAGCTATAAAGGGGAATTTGTATTGGCTATGTAGTAATTTCAGCCTCTCAAAAGATTATTTAAAAGAAAATTAAAAAAAGATCTTACGTACAAAAAAATATTTAGGAAGAGAACTTTTTTTCCCTATATTTATGGACAAGATAATATGTTGCTAAAATAGTGAGATTATAATAATTTTTAACACTTAATATTTAATGTATTTATTAATTAAATCATGATTAGAGATTTACTTTGAAAAATTAAATCTTAATCATTTATTTTAACATATGCCATGTGTCATTAATCCAAATAGGAACTTGAGGAAAATGGAGAGAATAGAGCCAGATCCTTAGATAGGTTATGTTATCTATTGCCATCGACAAAAATATTTGATAGTAAAAATTATATCTTTTTCACTAACAATATATATTACACGTATATTAGGTAAAAATTAAATGAAGATATTGAGGTAAAACAATATCTCACACCACACGTAAATAAACCATTATAAATTGTGGTATGCATTAACAAGACGAAAATCACAAATATAACAACAACAAATTAAAGTTAACAAAAAGAAAATTACTATGCTTTCCTCATCATATCAATATCACTTTGAATTATGTGTTAAATAAATTATTCATGAAGTACTAATTATTTATCTTCTCTTAGAGTACTATAAATTAATCAGACATATTTCACTATCATATATACTATTATTATCAATATTTTTAAAATAGTACATATATATCTCACCACTAACTAAGAATTTCCTGCCATGTATTGAGAAAGATACACATAGCTACATGTATTATCCTACCAAATACACTAAAATAGAGAGAGAGAGGCGAGTGAGATAGAGAGGGATCGAGGTGAGAGAGATTTTATTATGTATCCCAGATATATGTGAATTACACTAGATACACACTAGATACATGTATCTGTATGTATCTGGTGTGATTCACATGTATCCTAATTATGCATAGGAGAGTGACGAGTAAGATGGAGAGAGGCGAACAAGATTTGTTATGTATCCCAAATACATATGAATCTACTTGTATACAATGTATCTAGAATAAATTTGACCTCATGTATTCAGAGATACATGTATCTAGACGTATCTGAACGTATCTAGACGCACCAAAATTTGATAAATTATGTAATAGTGCAAACTAGAATGTCTTAGTAATTAACTCCTAAACTAGTGAAATTTATGTAAGTTTCTCTTCAATTTATTTGTATAACATATTTAGTGGAATGAAATTCAATGATATTTAAGTACGAGATAATTATGTTGCTCAGATAACAAACGGCATGAGATCAACTTAAAATATTTCTTAAAACCCTTTTCACAATATATATTGTTGATGTAACACCTATTTAAGGTATAAATTAAAAAGTAAAAAGAAAGATTTTTTAATTTTATTTTTGACAAAAGGGAGACGTACTCTTTATTTGGGAAAATTGTACATAATAGTTAAATCAAATTAAATGATATAGCAATTGGTTCATTTAATTCTGATTCGCATCAAATATGTTTTGCTTTTCTTGTCATTTGGCTATTCTTGTCGTTCGGCAGGACTTATGTATTTTTATACATATACAATTGACAAGCCTAACACTGAGAATGTATACATATACAAACACAATTTTCATAGGCACATACGAATTAGCGCCCAATTTGTACAAATCGCGGTGATTTATACAAATCAAATGCTCCATAGCAAACATAATATGGCTATGAAGCACAAATGAAAAACTGTAGCTATAGAGCGCTAATATGATTATCATATCTGTTATTCCTAAAATTTACTCTTTATTTGCATGCAAAACATTGGGTGAGAATAAATTTCTTAATGGCTTGATACACCCACCCTACCCCTAGGAACAATCAACATTTGCAATTTAATTGAAGAATTGTATAATGACTTCTTTTTTTTAAATTACTTTGCAAATGCTTATAATAAAACCAAGAATTACGTAGAAGCTCTATAACCCAAACGCAAACGCAAACGCAACGAATTAAATGGTGTTTATTTTGTGTCAAACAAAATGCATGTCTACCAATGGCAATGTGAAACATTGTTACTTAGGAAAACTAATTAACTTCCTTCCTTCTAATAGTATATATGCTTTTTTTAAACCGAAAAATAAACTACCCTTTCTCCTAACATTATTCGTAGCTCCAAATAAAGAGCAACATTTAATTAAGTTAATACTACTAGATATGTACAAACACACATTATGCATTTATTAGCTTAGTATAAATATTGGGTATGTTAAGTTTTTACATACATCAACAGTGTAAAGAAACTTACTATATCCTATTACCTAAAGGATATTATAGATAAATTCAATTAGAGTTTAAGTTCATACATGGGTTAGAGTAAAAAAAAAAATTACACTATAAGGTTATAAAAAGGATATTTCTAGGAAAATCTCCTTGATATAAATATGAAATTTGAATTCATAAATATTAAGGTATGTTACTTACTGCAGCAAAATGGGTATTTTGACCTAACAATACAGGATTTTGCCCATATTCTCATATTCCCAGATACATGTGAATCTACTTAGATATAATGTATCTAAAACAAATTTAATCTTATGTATTTTGAGATATATGTATCTAGACGTTATAGACTCTCTTAGTCGTTTTATGAATTTTACCCGTTTTTCTGATTTTATAATTTGAAAATGAAAATTATTTACACTAATAAAATACATTAGGTTATAAACTCAATTGACTATAATAAGTGAGATTAGTAATTAACCTAAAAAATAAAACACGTTATCTACCATGATATATTAGGTTAAAATTAAATGAAATAGTTGATGTAAAACAATATTACACATAAATAAATCACTATAAATTGTGTCATGTATTAACAAGGCGAAAACCACAAGCTTAACAACAACAAATTAAAGTTACCAAAATTAATCACGATGTCTTCCTCATCACATCATCACTTCGTCCTTTGCCTCTTCCTACTTAGTTTTTTATTTGTAAATTCACAAAGCTCCTATGATGCTTTTGTTGTGATCTTAAAAAATGAAACTCCAAGTATGGTTACAAACGAATGTTACATTAATGAAATATATCCTGTTGAAGGTGAGATCTCGATAAAACCAGGAGGGGCTGTTAACATCACCACAAGTCCACAACTATTGTTTATGGAGAAAACACACTTGTATGTGTCTTTGTATTAGGGGAAAACACATATTATACAAGTTGTTTGATTTGAATGAAACAAGTATTTGTCACATTCCTAATGAAGAATGTCTATGGAAAAATACAGGAAGATGGACTATGCATGTTCTCCAAAGGTAGATGTGTGATGTTCGGATTGCAAAGTAGCTTATCGATAAGACATATTGTAAGTGAATCAATTCGATATAATAGTGAACCAACAAAATATATTGCAAGTGATGAACACAACATTTAGAGGAGAATTCCTAAGTGAATAATAATGAAATTGTAGCATGATAATCATGATTTGAAGTTTTATGAAATTAATGAGAAAAAGTTATGAATCTAGTATAATAACTTGTTATTTTGTTCATTCTTCTAAAGTTAATATGCCTTGAACTTTATTCTCAATGAGTAAAGTATTTCAAATTCTCATTGGGTTAAATGAAGGGCATATGTGGTTTATTTTTTTTCTTGTTAAAAATAAAAAAATCAACCTTAAATTTAATTCAATCCAAAATCTACCTCCATATTTTGCTTAAAATATAATGGAGAAAACGAAAACTTGTATAATGACTATTTTTCAATTACTTTGCAAATGCTAATAAAATTAAGAAGCGGAAGCATTCAAACCTGTCACGCCCCGAGCCTACACCCTGGGCGGGACCGGCACCCAGAGACCATTTCTGGCCCCAAGCGAACCCTTGGCCTGGCTTTCTTAACTCAGCGGAAACCTAACCCAACAGAATAACTCAATCCAATGCAATATTACAAAACAACCTAACTTATAAAATATGGCCATAAAGGCAACTCGAATCTCAAAATAGAATATTTACATATATATATATATAGATGAGAGACTCAAAACTAACTGACTGACTGTGTGTCTATTAAGCCTCTAAAATACTGAGATGGATGTTGGGACAGACCCCGCAACATCCTAATAAAACAAAA
>NW_006239718.1:27407-27553 GCF_000226075.1 Solanum tuberosum
CTTTCAATATAAGGCAATTTAAAACAAGTGCGATATAAAGAAAGACTGTTTAAAACATCGATAAGCATTGCAGCCCTACCTTCCTTGCTCGACAATCGAGACAGCCCAGCAACAAACAAGCTCATTCTATTCCTCATGTCCGCAAC
>NW_006239718.1:30231-43835 GCF_000226075.1 Solanum tuberosum
AAAATAGATCTTTTCTTGGAATTAAAAACGAGTTGGTGTGTGGGGGTATGAACCAACCAACACTAAGGATCATAAAATCCCTCAATATACAATAGCTTTCAGCTCAAGAACACAACCAAATCGTGTCCCACAACCAACAATAACTTCCACAACACAACTAACAACATCAACAACAACTAACAACTTCAACAACAAATCCAATCTTTTCTCAAATCATAAAATGAGCTTGGTGTGTGGGGGAAAGGATCAACCCACACTAAAGAACTCACATACCTTGATAGGGATCACCCCCGACGAAATTCCACGACGGAAACTTGTTGATCTCCTCTTTCTCCTCTTCTTCTCTTCTTCATTCTCAAGAACCCTAACTTTCTCTCTTTTAAAATGGGATAAAATGATCCAAAATCAGCCTAACACACAATATAACCTCAAAAGAAATGATTTGTGAAAAGACCAAAATGCCCTTAAATTTCCGGACGGACTCCCTTCCAACTGCCCCAACTTTCAAAGGGCATAACTCGCTCATACGAACTCGGAATCGAGCAAACTCGGTGGCGTTGGAAAGATCGTTCCACAAGCTTCACAACCATAACTGGAACTACTCCTAAATCATCCTGAGCTAGGAGTTAAGACTGCTCAAAGTTGGCCAAAAACTCATTGATTTCCACACTTAGCCAAATTTCCAGATTCTGGACTGCCAAATTTCCAGATTTTTAAATTTTTCAAAAAAATGACTATTTCCAAATTCAAGCTTCTTCATATTCATTTTAAATTGTCGGATGTTACAAAACCCAAACGCAAACGCAATTAAATTGTGTTTATTTTTTAAAAAAGAAATTAACTGCACATCTACCAATGTGAAACATTGTTTATTAGGAAAATCAGTTAATTTACTTACTTCTAATGATTTGCACAAGAAAAGGTAAATTTTTACCCCTTATCCTAGCATAATTCGTACTAGATCTAAATAAAGGGCAACATTTAGGTAAGCCAATACGGATAACTAGTAAAATTGTTTATTTCTTTTAAAGAGTTTGACTAATATACATACATTAATGATAAATATTTATCTAGATGTTTATCTTAAATTACGTAAATGTATCATAGTTAGTTATTTAATAAGGTAAAAGTGCATGTTAGTTAACCATAGTTAAGTTCTAAAAATCTTCGTATAAACACACATTATGCGTATATTAGCGTTATTGACTTGATATAAATCTTGGATATGGGTCTGCCGAACTATCGATAGGTTTTTATATTACCATACATTAAATTATAATAGATAAAAATTTAAGTGGAGTTTAAGTCTATTCTGATAGCCTCATATAATCGATTACTTTTGATAATGAAATATTTATCTCATATGTTGATAAATCGCTAGCAAGTAATTTAAAAAAAAAGGACGTCAAAGTACTACCATAAAGGAAGAATTCCATATGCACTTACTGAAACAACACAAGAAAGGAAAGCCACCATTCAAGGGATACAAAATCAAGGTCACCACAATCCTAGTGTTTGACTAGGATCTGTGTTGACACCCAATTTTGACCGTCCACAATATAAATTAATCATCAAGCTTCTTCAATTTCTAACGATTTAAAATAATTAGTTTTATAATTCAGAAATAAAATAAAATAAACATAGTTTGCAAGTTATTTTAAATAGTTTTGTCACTTTTTAATATATATATATATATATATATGTTTTATATAGTTATGTATATAATTAATGCATTTTATGAGTATTCAAAAATCATCTCGAAAAGATTTTATATTTTAAATACTTTATTAGTAAGGGTCATAATTTTGAATTAATGAATTTTATGAAATTCAAAATACTTAGTTATAGCTTCGAGTTAATTAGTTTGTCATTAAATTAATTATTTCATAATGGAAATAATTATTATATTTCGTTAAGATTAAAAAGCTCGTTAATTAAGTAATATTAATTCATCTAAATTAAACTCAATATGTTTATCTCTTAAAAGATCTAACCCCTTTTCTTAGTTGGGCCAAAATCAGCAGCCCACTTCCTGCAGCCCAAAAAATAGCAATACATTCAGCAACCCAAAACAATACCAAAGAAACTCATTTCAACAATACATACAACACCGTACAACAATACAATTCCAAACGACCCCCACCCCTGCGTCTTCCTTTTCTTCTCCAGCAGTCCAGCAACGTGAACAATCCCAGAAATCGAAGCCCAGAAACGCTGCAAACCAGCGATTCCAACAGCACCAAACCGACCCCACCCCTGCAGGTTTCCTTCTTTTTCTTTGCTTGTGAAACTCAGCAAACAGTAGCCGACCGACCTGTTACGCGTTCTTCTTTCTTCAGACGCGATATCTGCCCTGCGAGACCCATACCCTAGGCTCCTTAACGATCACATCTCACGTCCCCTTTCAGGGATTTTCAAATCTTTTCTACTGTTGTCTTGAAAAGGGGCAGAAGGAATTCGAATTTCAAATTCGAAATTTCATCCGTTTTCCCTCAAATCGGTCCTAGTTTTCCTATATATAAACCACCCCCTACCCATCGGTGTTAGGGGGGCAGAACATAAAGGAAGTTTTTTGGAGTTTGAGTTTTTGGCAATAGTCATTTTACACTAATGAATTTCACATTTAGTCCTTTGATTCTAAATTCCGAAAAGGTAGCCGCTTAGGTTCTGCCCAGATTTCTTGTGTGTTGTTCGTATTAGAGTTTTTGTGGTAGAAGAATTGTCGCTAGCTCGCTTTCGCCTCAGTTTGCTGCTCTCAAAGGGCTAATATCTTCCTCCTATTTATTTTCTTTAGTTATGAAGAATGTCTAAATCTTTTTTTTGTAAATGTCTATCTCTCTGTGGTTTGGTGCCTTCATATTTTATTTTCTTGAAATATGTTAGTACTGCATAATTTGTCGGATTAGCTTTCGAGCATATTAAGGTCTCATCGATTTCGGTTTCTTATTAATAGATGTTTCATATATTTGATCAAACCATCCTAAATTTTCTGTTTTAAATAATTTGTGTACCTCTGTATCGATTTCAGTTCCTCATACTAAAATTATATTCTAATGTGATATTTGAATGTTGGCGATAGTATTATTATAGAAATCTTTGAGCTTGAGTGGTTGCTTTGTATATCAATGACTTGGATTAATATATTTGAGTAAGTGTTAATATCTCATCTAAGTTATTTCTATCTTACTTTATCACCTATTTAGCTTCCGTTTAAATGAACAAAGGATACTTAGGACCTTTTGATTTTGTCATTATGCAGTAAATTAGATCATATGTTACTCTTTTAATGTCACTTTTTTTTTAGTTTTTGCTTCAAAGCATATGGATAGCTTAGATTATTCTTCATTAAGCTTAAGTTTTGGCTCCCCTTTATTCTGTTTGGTTTAGGTATTTCACTGCATATTGCTTCATGAGATTTAACAAGTGAGCTTTCTTCTTTGTTGAAAGTTTGGCTAATCACTTGGAATTTTCATAGTCCATTGGCTTTGTGTTCATTCATTGGTAGTAAATCTTTATAATCATTCTTTGTTTACTTCTTTGTAACTTCATTTGAAAATGTTTAGATTTCACTAGTTGAGTTAAAGGGTCGTTGGATTGTTGAATATTTAAATGTGCATGACTACACATTAAGCCTCCCAAACTTTTCCTCTTGTTTGGTGCCTAACTCGGTACAATGAAATGCTCAAATTAAAAAATGCTACAAAAAGTTACTTTATTTTTGCTAAATATTTGTTCGCCCGATTCTTAGAAGTTTAGGGCAGTTTTCCAGTAGCTTCACTGAATCATTAATAATAATAAAGTGACTAGCAAGTTTTTGTTTATTTTTTTACTTGGAAAGTGTTTAATTGATTGTTGTTTGATTTATTGATTTGCTTATTTGTTTGATCAATTCAATACTAATATTACGTTTTCTTTTTGACATGTGAAATTCCATTCAAGTCCACTTCGGACCCCACTCTTGCATGTCCTTGAGTCGTTTCGAGTCATCCTTATATTTGCAATCAAAGAGAAGCTGGAACAACTTTTTTTGGAAAGCCGAAAACAGACTGATATACAGCCTATATACAACATTATACACTGATATACAGGTTCAATATAACAATATGTGGCCAAAAATGAAGACACGGGTTGGAGGCGTCAAAGAAAAATGTATACAGTCGGTATATGTGTTGATATACAGGAAAAATGGCTGATATACACGCTAATATACACTAATTTACATCAGGTGTATACAAAAACGGGTTTAGGAATAAACCCCAAAAAATTTCAGCGAAATTGGCCCAAATTCAATTTCTCCCTTACTCTTTAATTATTTAATTGTGATAATTTATTTGTTGTTTAACTCTAACTTTATAATTGTTAATTAACTTAATGAATTCCCCAAAAGATGAGTTATTTTCTTTGTGTTGGTTTAATTTTAATATTTTTCCTGTTTTTGTGTTCATTTATTTTTTATTGATCAAGTATATTGGTCAAAATTTTATTAAGTTAAATCTTTGGTCCTTAAAAGAGATGTTCTATAATGTTTTTCACTTAATCACATTTTATTCATTTTAATATTGTTTTTAAGTTATAGATTTTTCTCAAATAAACTTTAAAAATGTTAGTCATAACCTTTTCAATTAATTAATTAAAAATAATAATACTTACTTAGTCATTTTCTCAAAAAGTTTAGTCAATTAATTCAAAATGATATTCATGCTTTAATTTATTAAATTGGTTTAAATTATTATTTCAAAATGAATTAAATAAATTCTAATTAATCTAGTTTTATTAATATTTTAATCACTTGAATTTCAAGTCAAATGTATCATTTTGGATCCCTTCCTCTAAAAAATAAAAATGAAATAAAATGTGTCATTTATTTAAATATTTTCTCAAAGTTAATCAAATATTGTAATTTTTTTTTTAATGTTAAATCACTTTTTTTTTCTAAAAATAGTCAAAAAATATATTTTAGTCAAGTCGCAGGTCAACCGCATGTTAGCGGGCACTTCGAATGCTTAAACCCTTCTCGAAGTGTAAATTGAACCCCGAACCCTCTTTGGTATTTTCAAATGATTTTTTATGTTTAAATCTTTGAAAATTATAAGTTTTCTTAATTTCTTTTAAAAATTAAGTGACGACTCTTTTCTAAGTATTTTTCTCAAATTGTTTTATACTTAGAACATTTCAAAAAGTGATTTTTCTAAAGGTTAGTTAAATTACGGCACAACAATCTGGAAGATAGAAAATCAAATTAGCAAAATATCAAGATCACACGAATATCTTCAAGAGAAGGAAGAGAGTCAAGATTACAAGAAGATCTCCAAAGAAGGAAGGAATCGGTTTGCTCATGCACATATCCATTATGGACATGAATCAATCAATCGAAATCAAGGACTCAACTATGATCCTTGATTTGAAATATCCTTGGGTTATTCCTTAAAAAGAGCTAGCAGTCCTCAAAACACTATATAATCTTCTCTTAGCCTTAGTTGTGAAGTATGCACTTCACTTGAATTTTTACTGTTGTCTTCTATTGTCTTTCATAAAAGCATTGTATTCTCATGAGTATACAATTGAAAAAGAAAAGAGAAAGAAAGACATGAGTGTAGGTTATACAAGTAGAGGTTGTGTCAAAGTAGAAGATTTGATTTGCATATCAGACATGGCTCTTAGTCGTAACACTTTGTAACATCCAAGTTCTCAACATGCTCTTAAGGAAACCCTTGTAACCCAAGGGGACTAGAAGTAGGCACCACATCGGTATTCCGAACCAGTATAAAAACTCTCTGAATCTTTTACTTACTGCATTTACTCTTACCTTATACTGTTATACTAATCTATAAGTGAATTGATTTTCCCACACAGATAGTCGACTGAAGAATTTTTTAATTCACTCCCCTCTTGACTTTCAATTGGTATCAGAGCAGGTCTCACTAGTGAGATTTCTGTAAGTCACTCTTAAATAAATAGTTTTGGCCCATGAGCCGATCCCGACTCGGCCCCGATCAAGCCTCAAGGGCCAAGAGATTATATGAGCCGAGCTTATAAGCCCTAGTTTTAAATTTGAGAAAAAAACTTAACTATACAAATTAATTACTTTAATTACCACTATATAGCAATAGTTTTTTTTTTCGCCTACATAACAATACTTTTTTTTCAAAGTTAGGTTTTAATATTAAAAATTATATATAATATTTAAAAAAAACGTCTAATAGTGCTCCACGATTTCTACTTTTCCTTTTTGTTCTCAAATCTTTTACCTTCCATGATTTACTCAAATTGGTTATTTATATTCTCTCCTATCACTAAAAGGTTTCTTAACAAAAATAACATTCTCTTTCTACTCATTCTAGTTTACTATTCAATTATGGATACCAACAATTATTCAATTCTAATTCAACATAAAAGACATTGGGACCCATCAGGTATTATTGATAATTCAATATTTAATTTGTGTTTTTACGTGATATTTCTAATTGAAAAATCATTATGATTTTGTCGTAGTATACCATGTTTGATATGGGTTTTTTTGTGTTACAATTGAAAAAAAAAACATTAAAAATCAGTTTTATAAAATTGAATTTTGTCAATAATGAGTCATTTAATTAATGGTGAAAAATAGATTGTTGTTGTTATTCACCAATTTCGTGTTTTGATTTATTTATTTTTTAATTCTTTGGTTTGTTATGTATGGTTTTGAGGTTTAGAATAGAAATTATATTTACTGATTATGTGTTTTGGTAAGTGATTTGGTGAAATGAGTTATTTTTAATTAGTTTGGTGTAATTTTGATTCTTTTTTGTGTCATTCAGACTTGGTTTTTTTGTACATGATGATGATTTTATTTTTATTTTTATTTTTAATTCTTTGGTTTGTTTTGTATGGTTTTGGGATCTATAATAAAAATCATATTTAGTGATTATGTGTTTTCGTAAGTGATTTGGTGAAATTTATTATTTTGTATTAGTTTGGTGTAATTCTGATTTTTTTGGTGTCGTTCAGAGTTGATTTTTTTGTACATGATAATGATGTATGTATTGATTCAATTTTGGTGTCATTTTTATAATTTTTGGTGTCATTCAGAGTTGATATTTTTTTTTAGATGATGATGGTATACATGTTGATTCTATTTTGGTACATAATGATGGTGTAAACACCATATTTGAGTTAAGCATTATCATGTCATCAAAAAGCATTCTTTAAAACATAATATATAAGTTGAATACATTGAAATGACCATTCTGTTTAACGAGAAGTACTACTAATAAGTTTTGGTCCGAAACAGGTAGAAACCACAAAAAAAATCAACTTTGAAGAGGTAACGCTACCACCAATGACAAGAAAACAACCAGGCAGACCACCAAGTAACGACCGTAAGAAGGGATTCAACGAAGGAAAATACAAGAGGAGTAAAGTCACTTGTAGTAAATGTGGTAAATCAGGGCATAACAAAAGGACTTTCCCCAAGTTTGCTTATCAAAATTAACAATGATGTATTATTTTCAAAAAAAATTCTTAATATTTTCTTGCTTCTTTGCAAAAATTCTAGGATTTTTTAAGAATGATGAATGCAATTTTATCCAACTTTGGTTACTCTTGATTAGTGTATTCTTATTATTGGTGATTTAATTGACATATCGTTGGTATTCACGTGTTTGATTAAAAGGTTGGTATTAAATACCAACCTTAAATATTGAATATGAACAACAACTACTTAGAGTAATTGAAACCAAAATTATTACACAATGTTCAGTTAAATATTTTGGTATAATGTTGGAGTAATACTAAAAAATATTAATCAATAATAATGGTTGTTATAATGGCTAGCACGTATAGATTTGGTGTATTTTTGGTGAAATAATCACAAAGATTGTTCAAATTGGGGATATATAGTGGCTGATATTTTGGTATTACGAACATTGAATACACAAACATGAGTTTGGTTTGAATTGAAACTAGAATTAATGCACATTATTAACGTAAAAAATTTGATATAATAGTTGAGTAATGCTAAAAAATGTTAATAATAATGGTTGTATATCATAATCACCAAGTACACAATTGGTATACTTGTGGTGGAGTAAGCACAAATATTATTCTGGTATTCTGCATATAAAAACCAATGTAACAATGAATTAACGTAAAAAAATTTGATTTGAAATCAGAATTAACCCACATTTTAAACGTAAATATAGATTGGTATAATATTAGAGTAATACAAAAAAGTCTGTCATAATAATGGTTGTATATAGTGACAAAAACGTTGGTATTATATACCAACAACATACATTCAATCTGTAGCAACTACTTAAGTTCGAATATATAGTTTGAAACAACAATGTACATAGACAATTGACGTAATGAAAACATATTTTCGTAATAATACTATGGTATATTACAAATCACACACATTGGTATTATAAACCAAACTCACACTATAAATTTTGATTCACTCTTAATCTTTTAGAAATGGGGATTTCATCCTCAAAATCGTTGTTATGAGGATAATTTTCTTCAACCAATTATTAGGATAATAACAACAACTCATTGATTCGATTAGAGATTTTGTTGTTGTCTCTAAAACTGACGATTTTTTTCAGTTGCTTTGCTTTCACTGATGGTACCAATAACAATTTTCCTCTTTCGGTAATTTCAAAGTAATGCTCCATATCTCAATCGAAAATTTTCAGAATAAAAAACTGTCATTGATATGTTCATATCTTCTCGACACACATACTCATCAAATACACATATATACAAACCACAATTGCTACAAAAAAAAAATGGAAAAGGGCTTTTTCGAGGCGTTCTATTCATAGAAATAAAAATATCAAATAGAAAAAATTAACAATGGTGAAAGGGATGGATGAAAGTGAAGAACTAAAAGTGAAACAATGGTGAAGATGATGGAAGAGAGAAGGGTGAAAACTTTTAGCAAAATAATTAGGAATATTTAATGTTTTGAATGAATAAAAATGTTGGGAAGATAAAATGGTTTTACTTTGGTGTAAAGACTTTACTTTTTGTGGATTGTATAAAAAAGGTAGTAAAATAAATGGGTATTAGATTAGTGTAAAGAACTTTTACTTTTTGTGGAGTGTATAAAAAAGGCAGAAAAATATAAATATTATTGAATAGGCACCTTAAAGTAATGTGTGACTTAAAAATAGTAATTGAAGAGATAAAATATAGAAAAATTTAATACCATAATTATCATCCCAAAATTAGACAGATAATCCCAAAAAGAGGAGAGAAGAAAATCAAAAATAAAAAATTAAATTAAATTCAAAAAATTAATTATTGTGCTATGTTTGTAATTAAATAGAAGTATGTGTATATATTGTTAATTAAAGTCTTAAGTAGTATATTATTGTAATTTTCACTTTGAATGGACTTGAAAAATCATATCTCAACCCTATCTCAATAATTGATTGGGTTGAGCCAGTCCCATGAGCTAAGCCCATTTTGACGGCACTATATATATCTATATATATATATGTGTGTGTGTGTGTGTGTGAAAATTTTATATATAACATTTATAGGACTAATAATTATAAGTTATGACATTATTTTTTATCTTTCAAGTTTTAACAATAAACAATTACGGGTTATAACATATTACATAAATTAAAAAGGATTTAAAAAAAATGTGAAATACAAATTTGTTTTTTAAAAAAAACATTAAAAACAAAAATGTAATTAACAAAAAATTTGAAAATCTTAATGATAATTAATAGGAGGCATAAAATTAGGAAAGATATAACAAAAAAATATTTATTTTCCTTGTTTAGCTCAAGATAGTTATTGGTATTTTCTCTTACTTGTTAATTGTCTTTCAAACAGTTTTTTTTTTACAGTATTTGTAACTTTCTCTTTCTCTCAATATTCTCTCTGCTTCGTCTTCATTTTGTTCTATTAGGGAAAAAAAATAGTTCATATTGTCATGGAAAGTATCTTATCAATATTAATAAAGTATGGTGGTCGATGAGATCCTTCAGGATAGTGTTTATTTAGAATTTATTTTTGTATTGGCTATTAAAATAATACTTTGTAATTTTTTTCTATTCAGTGACAATGCGATAAATTTGTGAATGAATATTTTCTAATTATATATAAATAAAACGTTAAAAGTTTGATATGGGAAAAGGTTACTGGAAAATGCAATGAATTTTGCGAATGAATACTGATTAAATATGAATTTTGTATAATGTTTTTACTGATTAATTTGTGAATGAATACTGATTTAAAATGTCTATAACAAAATTTCTTCATTCTTTGTATGAACCATTATTGATTTTTTTATATGACTCTAGTATAAAAATTGACGTAAATTTTGTATGAAATTCATATAATAGTAAGATCAAATTTGTATAGAAATTTATAATTTTTATGGCACGAATCTGGTATGATTCAATTTTCATTTTTTGGCATCATATTGGTATGAAATTGTGCATAATAGTGGGATGAAATTGGTATACTTAATAAAAGACAGTTACCAGTTATAAATTGTATGATTTTGTATTCTTTTTGGCATGAATCTGGTATGAATCAGTGTTACTTTTGACATGAAATAGATATAAAAAGTATGCATAAAAATTGTATGAAATTCGTATATTGATATAACATATGTATAAAACTTATTTGTACTTTTGTATCTTGTAATACTAACACAATAATTTATGATGGAATAGAAAAATATGCAATTCAAAAAGTGTTGGAGCATAAATTATTGTCTTCTGGTTCAAAAAGAATTGTAGGGAGACCACAACTTGAACGCTGGAAAGAGTTTGATGATGTGAAATTCAAGAGGTCCAAGGTTATGTGCAGTACATGTCATCGGGAGGGACATAACAAGAAGACATGTTCAAATTACCCTGCTCAAAAAAAGACATAATTTATTTTTTACTTTGTTTTGGTTGTTTTACTGTGGCAAACTTATATTTTGATTTATTTAGTCTTTTAAGTCAATGAATTATAATTTCAGAACATTTATTATTTGTACTAGTTAATCATTTGTGTATTAAGTGTTTTTCAAATGTATAATCAAAAACTAGGTAATGATGGTATGCAATTGATATCGACCGAAAAAATTAAGTCAAATCTTAGTATGAAATTGGTATACATTTGGTATCCAACTGATGTCCCAGTGGTAAAATTGAAAAAACAACATGTAATTGAGATTTCAACTGAAATAGCTAACCGAAAACTAGTTAATGTTGCATCCAATTTTGGTATTGAACTAGTATTCCATTGGAAAATTTGAAAAAAGGCAAGTAATCGAGATTTCAACCGAATTAGACAACCTAAAACTAGTTAATGTTATACTCAATTGGTATACATTTGGTATCTAACTGATATCCAATTGAAAAAAATTGATAAAAAATATGTAATTGAGATTTCAACTAAATTAATCAGCCTAAAACTAGTTAATTTGTACCCAATCGGTGTACATTTGGTATCGAACTAATCTCATTGGAAAGATTGAAAAAAAATATGTAATTGAGATCTCAAATGAATTTGTTAGCCTAAAACAAGTTAACTTTGTATCCAATTGGTATACAATTTCGTATCCAACTGATATCCCATTGAAAATTGAAAAACCAGCATGTAATTGAGATTTCAACCAAATTAGACAACCTAAAACAAGTTAATGTTGTATTCAATTGGTATCCATTTGGTATCCAACATATATCCCACTAGAAAACGAAGAAAAAAAAATGTAATTGATATTTCAACCAAACTAGATAACATAAAACAAGTTAATGTTGTATTCAATTGGTATCCATTTGGTATCCAACATATATCCCACTAGAAAACGAAGAAAAAAAAATGTAATTGATATTTCAACCAAACTAGATAACATAAAACAAGTTAATGTTGTATCTAATTTGTATACACTTGATATCCAGAGCATGTTCTTTTGCTATGCGCGGTCCATCATTTTTCTATTTGTATCCAACTTGTTGAAAAATTAATGCTAACACCATATGAAATTGGTATCCAAAAAACTAAAAATAAATAAATAAACGACATCCTAAAATATAAACGTGGAATGAAAGTATAAGTAGATCATTTGTATAACCATTGATTTCCTTGGTCTTGGTGCAGGATAATAGGTAGTATCCAGAGCATGTTCTTTTGCTATGTGCGGTTCATCATTTTCCCTTTTCTCTTTTGTCCCTTTCGATTTTGAGGAGTTGCAATTTTCTTTGCTTCTTTTTTCTTCTCATTTACTGCGCTTTGTTTCTTCTTGTGAGGAGTAACACTCTTGTTCGCCGGATTTGCATTTTTGTTGGTCGAAGACGTTTGAGTCAAGATGTTAAAAGATGGAGCCTCAATTTCAATATTAGAACTCGCTTCTACGAATCTGAGCTCTTTCTAAGTGTATGCTCATCTTTTTTTGAAAAGCCTAAAATCTTGATTCTTAGTATTGTGAAAAAGATTTGGCCTTTCTTTTGAGTGTACAACGAAGAAACTGATTATGGTGAGAGAGATGATTTACTATTTCTAAGAAGAAGAATGAAGACGTGAGAGAGAATTTTTTTACCTTTGAACGTGGGGTTGGTGGGGTGCTGTTTTGGTGTGTGAGAAAGAGAGAAACGTGGTGATGGGATGACTTGTGATAGTAAAAAAAAAAAACCTAGAATCAATGTAATATTATGTGTGAAAGGTAACAAAATCCCTAAAAAAGGGTAATAGATAATCATTGATTCTCTCTTATTAATTGTATTTATATTTATATCACCTATTAATTAAAATATAATTATATTAGACTAATTATTTAATAGAGTGGAGTTTAATTGATTTTAAATAAAAAAATTATCTGTTATAACTTGAAATTAAAATGTTATAAGTAGTAATATTTTGAAACTAGATTTAAAACTTGTAATATTGCCCCTTAAATATATATGTGAGGTGATTATATATATATATAAAGAGAGAGAGAGATAAATAAAAAATGTCACATGGGCAGCACTATAAAAAATCAAATTTTATTAGATTTTAAAATTTTAAAATTTAAAATTTAAAAAAATTTGAATCTTAATTTTCCCTTTAAGATTTTAAAGCTTTTTGAAATCAAAATTTGCAGTTGCTTTAGTTGTTTTACTGGGTTTTTTTTAAATTTATTTTAATTATTACAATTTCTTATAAATTCAAATTCTGAGTGTTTTAAAATTACATTGATGCTTATCTATCTAATTAGTTATTTTTTTCCTTTATTTCTTTTACCACTTTTTAAAAATTCAAATTTTGGTAACTATTTTAATTTTAATTTACATTTTTTTTATAGTTACTTAATTATTTACAGTTCTTATTTTTAAAAAACATTAATCATATTCTTATAATTTTTCATTATAATGATGATTATCTATTTAATCTAATTTTTAATACATGAAAAATTAAATTAACATCATTGTGGAAAATTGTTAAAAAAATAAAATACATAATGCATATTTAATCCTATTTATCATTTATTATTGTATTTTCATTATTTATCTTTATAAGAAAAACAAATTAAAAAACTAATAGAGAAAAATGTAACAAATTTAAAAACTAATAGAGAAAAATGTAACAAATTAAAAAACATAGAGAAAAATGTAACAAAACTACGCTGA
>NW_006239718.1:44912-51203 GCF_000226075.1 Solanum tuberosum
CCCCCCCCCCCCCCCCCCCCCCCCCCCCCCCCCCCCCCCCCCCCCCCCCCCCCCCCCCCCCCCCCCCCCCCCCCCCCCCCCCCCCCCCCCCCCCCCCCCCCCCCCCCCCCCCCCCCCCCCCCCCCCCCCCCCCCCCCCCCCCCCCCCCCCCCCCCCCCCCCCCCCCCCCCCCCCCCCCCCCCCCCCCCCCCCCCCCCCCCCCCCCCCCCCCCCCCCCCCCCCCCCCCCCACAACTTCACGTCCTGCACAAAATCACCCACGTCCCTTTTCGTGCGTTGCATGGATATATTAATTTATGATTATTTTAATTTTATAAATTACGAAAATAGCTTAAATATTTTTACATATTTTTCCTTTATTATTTTAATGTTGTATAAGTAAAAAAAATCATGTTAATAATTTAATTTATTAATTCTAATTTTCCGCATGAAATGTTAAATATCATAGTTTCACATGTTGGTACATTTTACTTATGTTTTTTTCAAATCCAAAAGGTAAAAAATATTCTTTGCCGTCTTAAATTCATGTAAGACATATAATTGAAAATATATTTAAAAAAGAGTGAACATAAATAATTTAATAATAATACAAACATGTATATAAAATTAATATATACATTTTGCTATTAATCATTGAAATGAATTAAATACAAATAGTGAATCAATTATTTGTTATATTATTTTTTTATATTATTAATTCAAACTTTTAATTTTTTATAGAAGAAAATAATAATTTATACCTATATCGATGATTAGATGTCGAGGAACTTTTTCTAATATTCTAATATACTGTAATAATTAATGGGTAATTTTTTTTCATGAATATTATTTCAAAGGCCAAACTTATATGCAGAACTTTAAACTTGTTATTAAATTTCATTTTGACACTCCAACTCAACCTTGGATGAAAAGGTATTTTCGGTCAATTTAGATAATTGAAGGGTATTTTTATCCCAGAAAAATATAATGAAAAGGGTATTTTTAATCAAAAATTTCAATAAGAGATAAATTAACCTATTTTAAATAACTCAGAGGTATTTTTACTTCCTTAACAAGTTAATGTGCGTTTTTATTTGCTTCCGATTTTTGTACAACTCCCAAGTTCTAATTAATCGATTACTGCCTATCTTTAAAGAAGTTAATTTGACATTAAAATTTAAAATAAAAAGATTATGTCGATATGATTCCCAAGAGAATTGTAAATCCTTCGGAAAACTTCATAATAGGTACAACTTCTAAAAATATCATATGTAAATTGTAAAAGGTTCATCATATAAAATAAGGATGTATAGAAATACTAAATGGACATCCAATGTATTCATATGGTCAATAAAAATACATTTTTTTTATTCAACTTTTAGCGAAAGTGCTTGACATTTTGGATGCAACAACAACATTCGTAGTAAAATTCCACGCCCATCACATATTCGCAAACAGATGATAGGTCTTGGCGTCAAGCACCATTTGCCGCACAGATGCTACAGCCCCAATTAAAGACAACACCGTTGAGACAAGAGCAATTATGGTATTTCCCCAGAAAATTATGCTCTTTCTTGAAGGTTTGAAAGTGACATTATAGAAGACCATAGGCAAAATAAAATCAAGAGGAATGCAACCAAATGCACCAAACAAAGCCATAATGTCTCCAAAAAAAGGTAGCATTGCAGCCAACGTTGTCGCAATGATCACCGATAGTGACCGGGAAATTAACCGGGGAACCACATTGCGGATTGAGAATTCGCCTTTTTTTGGATCTGAAAATCTCTTTTCTAATACTACATTTGTTGGTTGTAAGTAAGTCTGCCAAGATTTTGCGTATGTATAACATTAGCAACATATATAAGTTAATAAATATCGATGCCAATTATGAAAACAAAAAAAAAGTGAAAATAGCGTTACCAAGCTAACAGCTGATACTTGGACAAAGGTGAATATATAAGTGATCAAGAGAAACCATTTGGGCAGCAAAGGCATCCTATCTAACATGAAATTTTGGAGCACTGATGGTTGAGCTTGGTTTCCAAAAGCCCAATATCCAGAAATCGCAACGCTGAAAAATGTTGATATCACTACACTGTAACACAATAATAGCCCCTTCAACATTTTCCCTGTTGTTGGAGGTGCTATTGTCGCCTGTCCACAAAAAATTAAGCTAAATACAATCAGATATCAGTCTGTTAAATTAGGTTTTGGGCCTAACTCATACTCCAAAAGCTAGCTCAAAGGAAGAAGGATTGTCCAAGCCTTATAAGTGAACTCCCATCTAATTAACCACTTTTTGCTTTAACAGTCATACTTGATCTTTTCAATTGTATAAATATTTCGACGAAAAGAGGACAAAAACGAATACGTGTCGATTATGTTTGCTAACATAAAAGAGAACAAACCTGTATTTCGGGAATGATTCCATTTCCGTAGGTAGTTGCGATGATAGAAATAGCATTAAAGATACCAAATATGCGATTAATACCAACTCCAGTAATTGAATAATCTCTTTCAGGTGCTTTATTAGAATGTCCTATATATATGTATACAAGAAATGAATTAATTAAGATTCATTTTAATTAATTATAGGTTTTTTTTAAATTAAGAGATGGAAATATATAATTACCAATGTGAATGGATCCTGCAGTTGTGCAAGCACAATAAATAAGACAGAGAATCAAGGAGACAAGATTGATATGCCTTAGGGAATGGAAGGATGGCAATTGTGCCATCACT
Source organism: Solanum tuberosum (assembly GCF_000226075.1). NCBI lineage: Eukaryota > Viridiplantae > Streptophyta > Magnoliopsida > Solanales > Solanaceae > Solanum > Solanum tuberosum. Next base: position 47,633 of record NW_006239718.1, read on the forward strand.
AGTGTTAGCCCTCCACAGATAATGATAAATTGGTACAGCTGCATGCTTCCATTTGGTCTACTCAACAAATAAATGAACTGAAAGAAGAAGAAAAATACTCATGAAATACAACAACAATAACTTTGTGATCTCATTTTGAATAAATATTAAACAATTAACGCTAAAATTCTTAGTGATATTGGTTAATTGTCATTAGATCTAATATTATTATAGACTTGGAGACATTTACAAATATAATAATTGTAGCTAAAAGAACATATCTAACTGTAATTAAATTGTTATCATTTTTGACTTGGTGAGACTAACCTTGAGGCTCTGCCCACCAAGAAGAGTTGATGCAACGACTATGCCATAACATAAACCTAGTTGGAGTGGACCCACAAAATACCTGCCCCATCCTGGCCCTGTTACATTTGCTCAATTACTCTACTAGTACTAGGAGAGTACTAAATTAATGAAAAAAATAACTACTCCCTCCGTCCTATTTTATGTGGCACCATTTCCTTTTTAGTCAGTCTAAAAAAGAATGTCACATTTCCTTATATAGTAAGTATTTAAAAGTATAATTCCTCTTTTACCCTTGTTGGTCCCACTTAATCTTAAAATAATATTCCAATACATTTATGAGAAGAGAGAAAAGTGAGTCTACTTTTAAAAGGGCAATTTGGTAAATATTTCAAAGTTTTCATTTATTTCTTAAACTCCGTGCCCGGTCAAATGTTACCACATAAAATGGGACGGAGGGAGTAATTTTTAACTTTATTTTTTTATTTTAACAAATCAAAATAAGTTTATTATTTTAATTCAATACTACTTATCATTAAATAACTATATAAAGTAATAATAGTCAAATTTAAATTTGCAAAATATAATCATAAAATTAATTAAATAAAATAAAATCCTAATAAAATGTATTAGTCTTATCAAAAAAATATTATAATATTTTTTAATAAGCAATTTTTGATAGAGTAAAATAAAATCTAGTTCACGGAAAATAGATATAAACAATAACTTAGTGAAATAGCTTATAGCTTTAGTAAATAACTGTATTAAATAATTTTTTTATATATGATATAACATTACACGAGATATTGTAAGAAGAATTTGATTGTCAACGTATATAACTCAAAAAGAATGGTTCTATTTGAAATAGGCCCCAATTATCATCTAATATTTTATTTTTCTATAAACCGTTTTCTTTGTTTCAATGTATTTATGTGATTTTGATTTACTACAAAGTTTAAGAACTAAAGGAAATTTTTGAATTTTATGATCTTAAATTCAAGATATCTAGAATGAATAAAAGTGTCATTTAATCTTAAGCATGTCATGTGACAGGTTAGTATTTTTTTCGTTCCAAAATAGTTGTCACGTTTCACTGTTCGAGAGCCAATTAATTAACTTTCAAAACTAATATGATTAGATTACTTTGATATTTTAAAATCAAAACATAAATATGAATTGCAATTATCAATAAAAAAAAATACATTTGAAAACATTGGTCAAAGATCATAGTTTTTTTTATCACCCCTTCCACCTTTTTGGTTCCTTCGGAACCCGAACTCATTAACTTTCGGGTTGAAAGTGAAAGTGTTTTATCATTGGATCAATTTTCTTTTGTCACAAAGTTTATAGTGTTTGACTATCAAAAAGAAAATAAATTGTGACAAGTAATTAAAAGGAACGAATGGAGTAAAAAAAAAAAGGGGATAGAAATGGGTTTTTAAGTAGATTAAAAATAAAAATAAAAGCTATGAATATTGGAACCTAAAATATCACGAGCCATATCTCTGAAACGAAGCTGGCGCTTGCCAAGCATAGCATGGTGCTCCAATACTAAAGACAAAAGATTATAGGAATAAAAGGTGACCAGCGCTGCCATGCTCAGGCATATCATTCCCCCTATCCATCCCAACAACGTGAAAGCAAACGGCAAACTCAGCAGCGCCGGCGCCACTATCGCCGTCGTCAAATGGTATCCACAGTGCAACCATGACCCTATACCAATTATACCATTCAGATTCATATATGATACACTAAAAAGAAAAGAAAAGAGTACTGTCATATAAAATGAAACAATTATTGATCACCTCGGGATTTCAGGACGAAAAGGCTGCCGGCGTCAAGCTCTTTGGGACCATTTTCAGCATATTCTGGGATAGGAGGTACAACAGCCATATTTGTGAGAGTCAATATTCGTGGGTATCAGCTTAATGGGTACTGTTTAAGGACCTTAAAAGTGGGAAGTCAATTGTCTAGTGATTGATGACTTAATGGAAGTAGCTTTCAAGCATCCATTAATAATGAAAAAATATTCAACATCATGTAAGGAAAAAAATTGAGTCAGCTATACAATTTGGACTAACTGTGTGGCTGATTAGTGTAGATAGAAACAAAAAATATGTGATGCGTATTAATTAAAAATGTTGAAAAATATCTAGGCTAGTACAATTAGATTTTGAAGAGTCAACTACGGAGGAAAACATTTTTGAGATAACATATTAATTCTCTTATTCTCACCCCTCTGACCATCCCAACCCCCAAATTACCCCCACTCCCCATCTCTGTATTCATAACTTTTGCTCGGTAATGTATAAATACTTTTGGTATTATATTTTCTTGTTTAGATAGGCATCTCAAATCCTAAACTCTGTTTTATTATTTAAACTAGATAATGTTGCCCGTGCTATGCACGGGCCCAATAATATAAATGGTATATTTTGGGGCTAATAACCAAATTTTTGAAGCGATTGTTTGCGTGGATAAAGGAATAAGTTTTTTTATCACAAAGCTGTACTTTCTTTGACGCTATTTAAGGCATAATAAGACTACCCACATACAACATTTTTGAAATATTTTATGTTGTCAATTATCATGATTTATAGTATTTTTACGATAGATTCACTTCAAGAATCAGTGGAATTTTTTGTATTTTTTTTCAAAACATATTTTATGTTGTCAATTATTATGATTTATAGTATTCTTACACAATTTTTAAATATAAATAAAATAAGACAAATACATTAAAATGGACCCAATATATGTTATTTTTGTTGTCTCAATTTATGTGACACAAATGAAATTTGGAGAGTCATCCAAATTTTCATATATTTTTTTTAAAATGTTTGAAGTTATTAATTATTGTGATTTATAATATTTTTATGTAACTTTGAAATAATGTACATTACTGGTCACTTTGTCCTAATTTATGTGATATGGATAAAATTACAAAATTAACCCTTTTAAAATGTCTTTCAGATATTTTAAGTTGTTAATTATTATTATTTATAATACTTTTTTGGTAATATTAAAATGATATGTATTATTTTAAATATTTTAAAGCTTTTTAAGTCATTTGTAAATGATATATGTTGCTTCCTTGATTGGAACTTTTCCATTTGTGAGATATATATATACATATTCTATATTATTTTAAAAGGGAGTTTATGCCCAAGTTCTACTATATAATAAATATAATATATAATATTCAAGAAACTTCCTTTTAAAAGTCCCACAAGAATATTATATATTATATTTGGGCCTAAACTCTCTTTTATAATATAGTAGAAAA
>NW_006239718.1:52453-52587 GCF_000226075.1 Solanum tuberosum
TTAAACTCTCTTTTATAATATAGTAGAAAATAAATTTAAATTTAAATTAAATTAAAATTAATTTAAAAGGGAGTTTATGCCCAAGTTCTACTATATAATAAATATAATATATAATATTCAAGAAAGTCTCAATC